>NW_011967059.1:192600-197176 GCF_000949405.1 Vollenhovia emeryi | reverse complement strand
GTCTCTGTCTCTGTCTCTGTCTCTGTCTCTGTCTCTGTCTCTGTCTCTGTCTCTGTCTCTGTCTCTGTCTCTGTCTCTGTCTCTGTCTCTCTCTCTCTCTCTCTCTCTCTCTCTCTCTCTCTCTCTCTCTCTCTCTCTCTCTCTCTCTCTCTCTCTCTCTCTCTCTGTTTTTAGATGTTGTATTAAAATTGTCTAAAATGTAATTCTAATAACACACATCTAGTAACATATTTTAACACAATTATAAATAACTTTATTCTTCATTGCGTATCCTTGTTTCTTTAGTGAAGATCACAAGAGAAATTATTTATCACAGTCTTCGCATTTTCGCTTGCTTTACCTTAATATTTTTATTGGGAAAAAAAAATTTGTATCTATTTTAAAGACTTGGTAGTTAAAAAAAACATTCGCTCATTTTAGGAAGAGTATCTACGTAAACCGTTCTATCGAGTAAAGTACCATCGTGTAAACATTGAGCTCGGGTACTACTGTCATAGAGAAATATTGTTCTAGCAAACCACTTTTGTATATATAGCCATATACATATACAGAATATATGTATATAGTAGCTATGTACGCACACGCGCGAGCGTAACTAAACGCGCGTATTTGTTAAATAAATGCCACAACTTCCACTTGTTGTTAGAGGACAGGGAGATTCAGTAAAGAGAGAATTAAACGACGCATAAACAAATGACAATTTGATTAAAATAAATTATCAGACGCGTGCTCGTCGCGAACAATGTCCCCACGTTTCTTCGAAACACACGAAATATACGTCGTACTGTTCTGTTTCAATTAACGGAGTTTCAATAAATTTTATGCATTCGGAAAAATTACCGAAAGATTCGATAAAATATATCAATGTACTTATTTTGAAAACACTATTTCGGAATAAAGATTTTAGAACAGTAGCTCCTTCAGAAAGAATGCACAAAAGATGATATCGCAGAAACTTCACGCGCGATATAACGCCATAGCTTTTCTTGTTAACTACAACATGTAGAGATATTTACTCTCAAGAATGATGAGAAAGCTCCCCCTCCCCCCTCTCTTTCTCTCTACTGTAATTTTCGATATCAAATAAAACCGATCTATTTCAGAACACAAAATAAATCACCACGTAAGCAAACGCGGTTATATTTAATAACCGCTAAGCCATATGAAATCGTGCGTTTTACATCGAACCGCTCCTTCAATTTGCGAACGGTTCCGTTCTTTTTTGGCCCTTTTAATATCTTGCGGCAGGATTCGCAAGAAAAGGCGACGCCGCAAGCCTCCCTGGAATTTCGTGATTATCGAATATCGATTTTCGCAGACGCTATATTACCACTGCGAGGGAAACTTTGCCAGCTTTCCGCAAATATCGGGACATTCCCACCTCAACCCCCCCGTATAACCGACCTATCCGATAACTTCGTTCATCTGGCCCGATGCAAGCCGCGGAATTATACCACACAACGCCAGAAATCAAATCGACCGTTGAGCTCGATGTATCGATCGATCTACAGCAGTTGAAATATTTTTGTCCTCCCCCCTCCGTGTCGTCGCGAGATATTGCATTAAATTGCGCTGTGAAATCGCTTTTGCGATTATTTCAAATTAAATTAGCCGAAAAGAGTGCTCTTTTATGTTATCCCTATTATTGTCCTTGGCCTAAAGTTTAATATGCAAAACAATCTGCCGCGTTTTTCCAAATCAACGGCGCGTCTCTCAACACTCTCTATCCTGAAATAATAACTTTTACGCCCTCGGGCCGCGAGTTGGGCATTTTGCAATGATCGCCTAGTATTTACGACAACAGCCACGAGCCAAGTTGCATCGCACGGGTGAAATATTATACGTTATAATATATACTGGATGCACACTAGTGTGCTCGTGGGTGTAGGCTGCGCGGAACCGTTCATCTTCGATGAAGTATGCTTTGCTATCGCGCGAGTAATCTCGCTCGGTATCGAGCCGCGGCGAAGCTGCCGTGACTACGGGCGGATCGGTTAATAATGCCTGTGCGCGTTTACCACTCGCGGCTTTCGCAGCTTGGCAGGCGTTACACTCGCTCGCAATAATAATTCCGCGGTTAGCTGTCGCGTCCGTCCTGGTAGCAGCGCGTTGGCAGTACGTCGCAGATGTCGGATGTCCGGACGTCACGTAGTCGGAAAGCGCATCGGAAGTTCTGACTCCCTGACTAGCACCGCGTGCATTGCCGCGGCGATGCGCGCGGGAATGCGCATTTACGAATAACGAGGAAAAAAAGGGAGAGAGAGAGAGAGATCGCGCGGTACAAATTAAATTTTTCCCCGTGTGTGATTAAAAGTAAGATTCTCCGTTAAACTACACGTCAACGCGATGAAAATGCGCCGTTCGTGTTTTTTATCGAACAGAAATGCATTAATAGAGCAATTTTTTACTAAACCGACTTCTAAAAATTAGAACACGTGAATTCACTGACGATAATGATCCCACCTAGGGGAAATCTGTGTTATATGTCCGATAGTAACGGCGCGCAGTACAGGGTGGGATAATACGGTATATGATTCACATAGCAATATAATGACCACCACCTTATCAGGTCCTAAAAATATGGCGTTTAAGTTTCAATTTGATTTATATCAGAAAAGGACCGAGAAAATATTAATTGTAGCTTAAACCGACTTCTTTTCCATAAAAATATCAAAGCACGTTGACTAATAAATAATACAAAAAGTCTAACACTTAAATAAAGGAAAAATATGTACGTGACGTTTATCAAAATAAACTTGCGCGATAAATAATAAGATTCCTTCAAAATGACAAGTCTTGAACGAATTATTTGTCTTCTAACGATGAGCATTTTTCGTCCACTATTTATTGCATTATTAGCTTTTATTGTATTCGACTTCATTATCCGTGAAGTTCTTCGACAACTGAGAAGATGAGAGAATCTCTTGAATTTCATTTCCGATGATACGATCGGTTAATAATGACATATTTATTACGACGCACCTTTCACTGAACATTAATGCAATGCAATAGGATCGCTGTACCATAAAACTCGCGTTATCATTCCACGCGGATATTTCACGATGATAAGACATTGACACCGCACTAAAATCGCCGACCGCCCGCAATCGGGAGGACTCGCGACGAATGAGAGGTGAGAGCTCGCTTGCCTTTCGGCTCGCAGGCGAGCTGAAATTTACCGCCGCGCTCGAATACAGAGGAGTCGACGTTGCGACCGTGATAATATCTGCATCGATGTATGCACTTTCGATCGATCCCGCCGAAATTCGGGATGACGCGACGCGAGCGTGCCGGCCGCGTGTGCTTGCACGTCCGTGTGTCAATGCGCATCATATGTTGCCCTCGGTTGATTTAAATTTCAAATCGACGCTAAAAAGCGATCTGAGAGCGTCGGCGCTAATCGATACGCATCGATCAGTCATCGAACCCGAGGTAAGCCTTCCGGCTGCCAATACCGCGAACAATACGCAATCACGTGTACCGCGAAATTGGCGTTTCTCTGCGAGTTACTCGATCATACGGTTTTTCGTGCAACACATTTTCTATCGATGTACGTTCCCGTTAATGGCGGAAAAAATTTTTAAATATAATATACAAGGCGTCCTACAACCATCGGATGTTGTCTTAAAAACAGATTCCTTACAACATTTTACGACAAAAGTCTTAATATAAAAAGGTCGAGGCTATAATAGTTTTTAAATGGGAAGCGATTCTTTTTCACAAATGACAGGGTTGAGATTTTGCGCGCTCAGGCAAAATGACGAGTGATAAAAGTGCTTCTATGAATGTCGCCCTTTTTATGATGTTACGTTTAGCCGATAAATTTATAATAACATTGTCGGTTTCCTGCTTTCTCACGCGTTGCATTAGTGCATTTTCTCGATGAACAATAAACGTGTGAACTTAAGATATCTAAAAAATGATTTAAGGTAGTTGTTTCGCGACAGTAATGCTCAAAAGTTTCTTCCAGACAGGAACCAGCACTCAATTATTACAATGATATATCTTGGTGCAATATTGTTCTAAAGAATACACTTACGATTAATACATAATGTAAAATAGATTCGAAAGATTGTAGTTTGAGGTGCTGTTGCCACATCTCTTACGCTACACTCATGTCTACTACATAATTCTTCCCATTTTTCAGTTTTAACTGTTTATATTGTTGAAACGAAACGGTCAATAATTTTGATTTTTTTTCCAGTTATTCGTTCTATTTTACTTTATAACATATTTGTTTCTCATACGAATCTCACTCGTCGTTAAGCTTTAAAAAAATAAAATGTGCCACCATTTACGTTTGCAAACCCAAATATTAATATTCTAAAACATAATAATATGTGTAAATAATATTTGACATGTAATAATATCACAACGAATTATATTGTTACATGTAATAATATTTTTAACGTGTTTTACACGTAATATTTCGTGTAACATAGTAAACTTTAACAATTTTTTTTAGAACTTTGAGACGGTCAATTGTAATTTAATTAGTCTTATTTTGCACGTATTTATGTAAAGAGTAAACTATAAAAATTTGAAACAATTCTCACACTGAGAGAAAAAAATAGTT
>NW_011967059.1:179966-184841 GCF_000949405.1 Vollenhovia emeryi | reverse complement strand
AATTTTTATCAGTGTAAGTACTTTCGGACAATAAGAATTGTCGTTACCAAGGAACACCGCTCCCGAAATGGAACTTGATTAAACTCGGGAGCGTGCTATTCCAGGGCTATCTTTTCTCGGATATGACCCTAAAACAGGGGATCTAATTAAGTATATACGTGTATATATTAGAACCGTCGCCACATATACGTCTGTATTACCATGTCGCATTTTAGAGGCCCAGGATTTCACTTTGCGTTCTCAGACTTAACGTTTCGGGCGGGTTATTAATTCACACACGGATTCGTTAAACTTTATTACTTGGAAACCTCCTTACGTCCCGCCCGGAGAAGTGAAACTATCGGGCGACAGCACCACTTTGCTTTAATTCTGCGTATCAGCGAAATTCACTTGGCGTACATTGCACCGTAAGAAAAACGCGTTTGTAGCCGCGGGAACCGGTGATAATAGGATTGGTGGAGATCCGCCGGGCTATATACCTTTTTGTTTCCAGGGAAAATCGCAATGGATCGAAGTGGATGTTCGCGATATCCCGGCGATATATATTCGGTAACGCGTCTAGCCGCTGTCACCTGTCGTCTCGACTTTTGATGCTCGGGAGAGATAAGGGGCAACCTGCGGCAGCATCGCGAAATTCTCAAATCGAGTAACTTGGCGATAAATTGACACATACAACATTTTCCAAGTGAAACTGGATTAGTGTCAGTTTCGTCGCGTCTCGACTTACAGCTTATTTATTAGAAAATATCATCCAACTTATTTTGTTTTATAACATTTTCTTGTAATGAAAGGTGACATTTCGGCTTTCAAATGAAGCAAATAATGGGGAAACTATAAATATCGTAATATTAATTGCCGCTCATTACGATGTTTACCATCGGATATTCTCCGTTAAAAATCTTAATAACTCTTGACCGCGTCAGGAAATTGAAACTTTATTACATTATTAAAATAGGTAAAAGGTTCCCAGCTGTTGCCAGTGGCGTCGAATCATTCACCCTTCATTTTAATATTTGCCGGCGGAAAAATATTACACACTTGTTTAAATTATTAAAACACTCCATTTTTCGAATTTAATTTGTGTGTGAGATGAAAGTTTAAACATTTCCCAATTACGGAGCCACAGCGGCGAACAATTTACACCGCGCGTAATGGCATGTGCACAAAATGTGTGAAACCGCGAATTAACACGGATCGGCAAACACTAACATTCGCGGCCATGATACTTTTATCGATTTTGCAATTATCGAGAGAACCGCGCTTCCCTATGATATTAGCTCTTAGCGATATTAATGCTACACGACAATTGCGTGAGCTGTCGTAGTTATAGAATTTGACGAAGGCGCACCCGAGGGTAGGCATTAATGAATACTGCATAAAGTAATTCGGCCTATGAAGACGCGCGGTGAATTATTCGACATGCCTCCGGGTCTAGGGTTACATTCCAAATTTAGAACGTCCGTAATTAGAAACACCATTTTCCGAAGCAACGCGATCCAATAAGCGAGGCGGTCAGAATTGTTTGTACGACTTTCCCCTCCACGTTGGGGCGGCTTTTTACAACATCCGGTTAGAAACGGACAAGACGGATCGATGACACGCCAATTGACACGCCGATAATCTAAAACCACCAGAGATCCTAGCTGATTGCAACATATTTGTCTGGCGATTAGAAAAAGAGAATACGCCTGGGTCGGGACTGCGGCGTTACGTCAAGATTATGTAATAAATAAGAAATAAACGTAATGTTAACTTTAACCGAGTGTTTACATGTAGCTACAGAAATTAATGAGCTGGAACAAATATTGATACAATGTTCCAGTTGATAGACGATAAAGCTTCTTCGACAGTTTGTACAGTGACTCACGAAACTGATGATCAAATCGTTGCTACTAATTTTTTCTCGAAAATTCGTAGACAATTAAGGGGATGCTGGAGTGATTCTGCACTTTTGCACCTTTCTAACCTAGAAACTATCAGTTCGCGGAAACACTTGTGTAATATACAAATTAAATGACTTACGTGTAAAGATCGAAAGCAGCTTGCTATTCCGGCTAAATGAAAGAACAATATGGCATCACTGAAACTAACAATAAGTTTGTAAGTCTAATAAGAAATAATAGTGAGCAACACACACATACAGTACATGTGGTATGTGTAAATTTTTATTAGACTTACAAATTTAGTTTCAGTGATGCCACATTGTTCTTTCATTTAGCCGGAATAGCAAGCTGCTTTCGATCTGTACACGTGAGCCATTTAATTTGTATATTACACAAATGTTTCCACGAAACAGACAGTTTTAAGTGCAAAAGGTGCAAAAGGGCAGAATCACTCCAGCATCCCCTTAAGGTGTCTGTAATGCGATCACATACAGTCGTTGGCTTGTATGTTCGCTGAGGGCAATGTCTGATTAAATATAATCGGATAATCCAATTACACAATAACAAACGGATATATTCGACGAAATATGTGATCGGTTTTTCAATCCATCGGACGTATCCATAATTTACCGGAAACACTCTTTAATTGGTTTACCTGGCGGAAATTTTTCTCAGTGTTGTATCAAAATTGAAAAGTCATTTTGACAACTGCCTCTTATAAATACGTAAAATTAATTACAGACAACTGTTGCGTAGTAAACTTGATCAGTTTCGCGGGTCGCAGGGTCTCCAAAGCATTCGGATCGGACGGTAATGTCGTAATCCGAAAAGACCGTGTTCTCGCCGTCGGCGCGACGCTGCCGGAAATTCAAGAAACGTGGGCAAGGCTCGACTATGTCAATGGAACGTGCGGCGATACTTCGCCCGGCTGGACATTCCCATCAGGCGAACTGTCAGCGCGATGAAGGGCCTGGTCGTGTGTCTCTCCCGGGCGGACGCGAGCAAAGAGACAATCGATGCGGCGAGCGTTGCCATTAATCCGAATCAATACGTATAAGGTACGGGACTCGATCTCGGTGCTCCTCCACGTGGAAAATCCACAGTGTAAATGTACTCGCTCCTCTCCGGGGTCTTTCCGGAGCAGGACGGAGGCCCCGGAAGACGGTGCCGGCGGAGAGAGAAGCGGGTCGATGGAAAAGGCGAAGTCTCCGTTTAATCCGTTGCAATCGAAGAGTCCTCCGCTCCGCCGCCGCCCTCCTTTTCACTCGCTTATTCGCTACGCTCCGTGTACTCGCGCCCGCGCCCTCCCCCGCGTCGCCTCCGGTAATCCCGGATAAAATCCCAAAGTGATTGCCTCGCTTTTTCCGCGGCACGGACCAAAGGATAGACGGTCGGTCCGCGCGTACGTATGCAGGCGGGGAGGACGCGGCTGAATTGCAAAGTCTCCAAGTATTCGCGTCGAGATCGGGGAAACTCTCGGCGGGGACCGGACGGGCGTCTGGTAATCCGCGTCGAAGGGCAAATCAAACAGAATCGCGAGCGGCAGATTATCACGACTATGCAGGTCGGCGAGGAAGAAGGGGAGGGAGAGAGAGAGAAAGAGTGAGAGAGTGTCGGGATATTAGATTCGGATAAAAGCGGAGCGACACGTAATATCTTGCGAGCCCCCTTTTGACAATTCCCCATCTGATCTTGCCTTTCGTAAGACGCGTCTCCCCCGGCCCTCGCGCGGATCAAGCCCTCCGCGAAGGATCGTCGACCGCGAACGCGGTCGACGCGTCCATCGGAGGGAAGAAATAAAATGATCTCCGCGGGGGGGATGGACAGGGGAAATATTTCTATTGCGCGGAAACGGATTCTACGTGCCGAGTAAACCGGACAATAAAGCGGCAGCGCGCGCGCGGAACAAACGTTATCCGCGAAATGTGTGCCTCGCGTCGAACAATTGGCGCGCGCGCGCGCGTTCTCGCCGATCGCCGCGTTTAATATCCGCGTACGCATAAAATCCGAATGGCGTTTAAATCGAGTTGACACTATCCGCCCGGTCTCCGGGGCTTAAATGCCCCGGCTCGTATCGCGTTAAGTAAGCGGGCGCCGTCGACGATGCGCATTCAACCGTAAATTACTGAAAATGGGAGCGGGACGTATCGCCCGCGGCCGGCTGGTTTAAAAGGCTCCCGAGATTTCAATGCGGCGTGGAGCAAACGTTAGAAACGCTGGCACATTTCACATAAGCGCACACGTCCGTCCTTACACGGGCCCGCGCACAATAGCCCGCGCGCCATGCACGACGCGCGTTCATTCACCCGCACGCGCGCGCGCGCGTACGTACACCGCGCGCTGATATTTACACGGCCGGTGCCTCGTTACACATACGGATGTCCCCGCGGGAAAAAAGAATAAAAAAAAATAGAGGAATCGCGCGACATTTCGCTCCGCGCAGAGTGACGCCCCGGGGTAAACACGGTCATTCCGATACTGTTCCAGTCAGCGTCAATCCGTTTATATTAATATGCGTGGAAACAGATGAAAAATAATCGAACGCGTAATAACGGAACCGTAAAACGAATTTCGATACGGCGATCTCAAAATTATTCCGATTTTTTTCAGACATTTCGATTGAAAGGCTCGTTGGAAAAATGTTTGTGTAACGTTTGAAAAAGGTGTCTGTTGCGACGACGCTTTTGAAGACAGTATCGAGGGGGAAGCCGCTGAGGGCAGTACTTGTGGTGTACAGATTTGCGGCATTACTGGGCATTAGTTTGGGCATTATAAGATAAATAAGATAAAATAAGATGAAATAAAATAATAAGATAAAGTACACTGTTAGAAGTAGATCTATCACACATGTGTGAATATTAACACGTCACGCACTTGAAATGCGTGAATATTAATGCGTCACACATATTTAATGCATAATTTTTCAAATATCATGCATTATCCTCTTAACATGCGCGTGTGAAATGCATTAGAGAATGTGTGGAAATCACAT
>NW_011967059.1:161771-179941 GCF_000949405.1 Vollenhovia emeryi | reverse complement strand
GCATGAAAAAGTCACACACTTACAGACGTCTTGAAACTGCGGACACACATCACATGCGATAAAGTGTGTAATATTCACACACTGCTTCTAACAGTGTAATGCCCATCGAGTATTAATCGGCAGTGTTGTACAAGATTTTAGTCAGCGGTTTTCCCCTCGGGCAATACCTTAACGGCTACCAAGAAAGTAGAAGCCGGTTAATAATGCGGGACGGCGGTTCCCTATTAATTGTTATTCTACCCTCTCTAGTCAAGCAGATGCGAGGCAGATGTTTCCGTATTGTCCTAATTAAAACTTGACGGTTCGGAGAGCGCGAGGAAAAGGCCGCTTGTCTCGAATAAATAAGATGACAAAAGGAACGACATTCGAGTGATTTTCTTCGAGCGACGCGTGAATCTTGTTTCACGCCGACCGATTTGGCAAAATAAAAATGTGTGGGTCTAGAATTAAATGCTACACGAGTTGTTGAAACTCGTATTCGATAAAGTGCACACCGTTAGAAGTATAAGCGATTGTAAGTCGACTGGCGCCTCGGGATTCTCGGCCGACAAAATAATGGATTAAATGAGGTGCGCCGAAGAAATTATGATCGGATGCAAAGCGAAAGGAGGGACGATAACAATGGACGGAGTTGACGACGCCGTTTTTCGACCACTTTCACGAATTTACGTAATCGGCTTCCGCCTCTTCCAACCGCGGCGAAAACCAGCGCGGCTTTCCTCAGCGTAATGAAAGATCTTTTGTCACTCGAGAGAGAGAAAGAGAATTAACATATTTTCATTCAGAGCCATATCGAATAACGAAAAGATCAAACCGAAGTTCCCGGGGCTGTTGGCGCTTGTATAAAATTAAGAAAGTTTCGCCCCGTGATTATAAATTTAATATTGGAGAATAGCCGAAAGTTAGCGACTGATTAAATAGATAATTTCACATTTTCTGCATAACAATCAATTTCCAATATATGCAAAAGTCGACTTTCAATGTCCGCCCCTTTGCCGTTAAATAATTTTGATAAAATTTTCGAAAACTATATTTTTCAACGCGTAAAGTTTTTTCCAATATATTCAGTAAAGCATTGGATTCTATTATTCAAAGATAAAATTAGATTCTTTTCAATTATTTTAGCATTTAAACAGCATTTGTTGAAACATATCTCCTGAATATGCAGTAATAATTACATCAAATTCTATTGTTCAAAGATAAAACTATATTTTTTAAACAAATAAAGTTAAATAGGGCCATTTTGACATAAATCAAACAAGCGAGAGTGCCTTTAGGTCCAAGCAAGATGTTGGGAAGCGCAATAATTGTAATCCAAAATGAGAATTTATATACCGTTTCCACCTTCACTGTTAGAGGTAGATCTATCACACATGTGTGAATATTAATGCGTCACACATATTTAATGCATAATTTTTCAAACGTCATGCATTATCCTCTTAATATGCGCGTGTGAAATGCATTAGAGAATGTGTGAAAATCACACACTTCAATGTGTGGATTTTATCAAACATCTAATAATTAATGTTTGAAATAGTCAAACATCGTAATATTCACACATGTGTAATATTTCTATACGTTTCAATATAACACACTTTGGGAAAATTCACACAATGAGTATAGTAACGCACATACTAGTTACACACTGATCAGTCACATACTGCAACTACCCCAGACAACATCGTGCGAAATCAGTACTCGTTGTAGATATCCTACCGTGTGTTATCCCATCCGTTTTGTGCTTCGGACGATCGTGAATAAAGTGCCTTCAAGTCTAGACTGTGTCCTATTGCTAACATCTCGGAAACCTCGTTCTTCCTCTTTATTTCTGATTCATGCTCTTTCCGCTAACCTCCCGTTTCCCTAACCTAACCTAACCTAACCTAACCTCCCACTTGGATCGCATCATATAATATAATTAGTTGTTTTAAACGGAAACGTTAAAAAGAAACGTGTAAAAAGTGCTTTCTCCAAATTACATATGTGTATAATAGTAAAACACTTGGATTTGCAATGTAGTGCAATCTTTTTTACATATTTATTGGCACCTTGAAAATTACACACCTAAATAAGTTATACACCTCCATTTGTGTGAAAAGTCACACACGCCAATAAAATCAAACATCCATTCGTGCATGAAAAAGTCACACACTTACAGACGTCTTGAAACGGCGGACACACATCACATGCGATAAAGTGTGTGATATTCACACACTGCTTCTAACAGTGTGATGCAACAACGAAGCCGTTGGATTCGAAAAACGTAGTCCAGTTATAAAACCGTGATTGCTCAATTTAAATTCAGTTTAGTTTAAATTCAGTTTAAATTATTGTAGCATTCAAATAGTTAGAAAGTGTCTCCCGATGTTATTCCCACACATCCTGTATATGAAAATCAGTAAACGCTAATGATTTTTGGGGATGCCCGCGCGCCCGGTCACGTCTCACGATGAGGAGACGTCTCCCTCGCGCGTCTGCCGCGTGCATATGGGTAACAGCAGATTGTCATCTAATCGCAGGCCCCTAATCTCGAGGCGAGCTTCGTTCCGCAAGATGCGCCGGCACGGCCGTGACGCGCCGATTCCCAAAAATCGTTGCATATATGCATGCGGAGTCTTAACGAGAGGGATCGACGACGCCGATCTCCCGTGCGATCGGTTGCGCCGAGGCGTGTTCGTGCGCGCGACCGGAAGTGACCGCTCGCCGGCGAGATAACGATAATCAAGCGGACGCAACAAGAGCGCGTCGTGTTCTTAAATAAAATTGCACGTTGCCGTACACAAACTCGCGCGGCGAGAAACTTGGACGGAAGGAGGGGGGGGGGGGGGAAGGGCGGAGGGATATCGCCATATTAAATCCTGTAACCTTCCCCTTTAATTTTCTGCCATCCTCGCTTCAGCCTGTCCCTTCCTGGCCGGCCGAGCTTACGATCTTGATGACACGCGCGTACTCGCGTAACCAGAACGGATGTTATCTCTCGCTGATTATGAAGTATATGTATAGTGTTCTAAGAGATTTTACTCTCTTCGGCGATACGCTTTTTTGAATAAAAGATATGACTCCTCAGATGCCGCAGGTTATTTCTCAATAATTGGGAGTTGTTTAATTTTCTGTTAATTAGCTGAATAAGTCGCATAAAAGATTTCATCGAAAGTTGACTCACATTTGTTGATAATCATCTTAATTTCTCCCAAATTGGTTGTTTTTTTAGAACTGAAAATTTACAGCCCATAACAAGTGATATCGATTAATAAAATTCACAAGGCTCCAATTAAGGATGTATGTTACTTAAGTTAAAATAGAGGGAAAAAGCTGAAATTTACAGAAGTTGTGCATTTATATACCATGAAAACCTGTGATAAATTTTGGATCAATTGACTGATTCGTTTTCAAGTTATTAATTTTTTAAAATTTTATGTGCGTTCCAGACAACACGCTGTCCAAAATATAAATATAGGGTACCTTTTATAAGACGTCTTATGATGTTACGTGTACAAGATGTCTTAATGATATCTGTAAAATATCTTATATTCCGATTTTAAACAACATATTGTTTGGAGATTGACAGGTTATGAAACATTTTTCTGTCTATATGCAGATTATATATGTCAGATTTTTGTTTTTAGCAGTTGGATTCATGGCAAATTCCCAGCCAAAAGTTTTTAACCGCTATTAAGAATATTTATAAATACGCTGTCAATAATTATAAAAAGAGGTTGAAGTTATTTAAATCAGTAAAATTAACATCTTTGTTATAATATTCAATAATAGCCAGCCGTTAAAGTATGCATACAACCGATATACAGGGTGGGCCATTTTAATTTATACAGTCGATTTTTTAATAACTCAAAAAGTTCTTAACAAAAAAATACTTTATTATAGTGTTTTGGAAAGCTCTCGAGATAACCTACAAGAATATGTAACGAGAAATAGTAGGTTCCATTTAAGAAATTGAAGGTAACCTTCATGTGACCTTCAAATTACTCTTCAAGGTCAAACCTATGGTACCATCTTATGTCCCCCTCGAAACCATACAACTTTTGTCTGAAACATTTTTTCATATCTCTTTTAGTTTTTTAAAAAATCGACTGTATAAATTAAAATGGCCCACCCTGTATATTGAATTTTTAAGATTACTGTATTTTTTGCTGGGAAGGTATACGTAATACATCCTTAATGTGAAAACGCAGATACAAAGTAATAAAGGAGTAAGAGTCAAGGCAGGATGTTAATGTCCGAATAATTTTAATCTTAAGTCTAAATTAAGCATTAATTAAGTGTCCAAATGATTACAATTTTAATTTCAAGTTAATATTGTGAAAAACTGAACTGCTTTATCACGAGAATATTGAGGAGTATCACTATGCATCAATATGTCATTCATATTCGAGTTGCCATTAACCATTCATGATGCATCATTTGATAATGCTTTGAAATATGATGCATTTTCACGCGACTGACTAAATATGCGGCTGTTAAATCGATGACACGGTGAAATGTAAATGCATATAACTTATACGAGTACGGCAAACTGGTGCATCGTGTGAATGATCGATGGCCTTCTATTAAAAAACAATTATCAAAATCGAACGTAGACAATTCTAATCGCAAACGTTATCATTGTTTAAAAGAAATTGCAATTAATCGATCACCTTCGGCACTTTAGGAGATACTCGCGAGTATATCGAGCTCGTCGTCGACGACGCACGGAAGCAGGTCGCTGGCAAAAATATCGCGTTTGACGGTGTAAATTAAATTGCGTAGTTTCATTTACAGCGCAAAATACAATTTGTCGCATCTTTGTCGTCCTAACACGGCGCATTAACGAGGCGAAAGCGCGCGCGCGCGCGTGCGAGAGCGAGAGAGAGAGGGGGAGAGAAGAGGAGAGAAATAAGGGCACCAGAAGCGAAAGGACGGGAGAAACAGGAAACTGGCTGGATGAGTAGCAGGAGCGGTTATCGTGTAACGCCGAGCTCGTATCTTATCCACCCGAGCTTTCCTCCTCGCGATTGCACTCGCATGCACGCCGTGGTTGAGCGCGGCTCACCGACGCATGATTAGCGCGGAGTCGCCGCGGATAATTTTGTTTGCAAGTTAAATGAGGAACTGCCTCTTTTCGCGCAGGCACGGAGAATCCGCGCACGGAGGGAGAGCAAGATGGAAGCTGCAAACGAAGCGGGGAGGGGGGAGGGGGCGAAGGACTGGAGTAACAAACAAAAATTAAACGAAGGAGGAACGCTGTCGCGACGGGGAAGGATACGTTAATAGAGCGATCGAAATTTGCATCAAGTGACCGATATGAGATCGAGATAAAAATTGGCGAGATAAAATTTAATGGGAAAAGTAGCGACGTAGAATGGCGTTGAAGGGTCTACCGACAACTTGCCACGATCGCTCGCGACGAGCTCCGTGCCTCGCCCGTAATTAGTTTCCTTCGTGGGGATTTTGGTAGAACCATAATGAACTTGTTGCTAGCGAGGCGAATTTGCGTTAAGAGAGGCCGGCGAGAGACCGAGCCGGAAGGAAAGCAGAAAAACGAGGAGAAATAACATAATGTGGTTGATAGCGTATTCAAAGGCCGCACTTAAATCATTGCGCACGTATATACACATGCGTATATTCGCGCGCCGATAGCAGCCGCCGAAGGTACACGGGGCATCTTTTGTGTGAGATAATGAGAAGGATTCAATTAGTCTGCGGCTGGCACTTAATGCTCCCCTTCCCGATTATAGCTCGAGCGCGAGCAACGTGAGCGCCACCAATAAAATGTAAAAGTGCAAAAACAAAATGCAGCACGACGCACGCAGGTCATGTTAAAATCGCGAAAACTACGAAGACTAACAGCAACGAAAGGTGTGAACGCGCGGATATTTCTAATCTATCTCTTTCGATTCAAAGTTATTTCAATTCGCAGCTATTGATGGAACTATCGGTTGTTCTCGCAACCTTCAGCACAACACACTTTCCTGTATCGCTCTTTTTATTTAAAAAAAAAAAGGGTAGCATTACAAGAAATAAGCTGAAATAAACTTCTAATAGCTGTAAACTTTTAATTAGAGTGAAATCTTTGAAGTTCTTTCAGTTCTTATTTCGCCGCAGAATGCGCCAGACAAAATTTAATGACCTATGGCTGACGTTGCCCGTAAATTACGAAACCTACGACCAGCGGAATATGCGCTGCTCGTTTGTCGCACGTGCTGTCCCGGTGGAAAATTATGGCTTCAGAAAATAGTAAGTTCCGAGACGTCGGTGGAAATACGACCACCGGCCATTAAATAATTGATTAAAAAACAAACCAACTTTTGCCGGTTGCGCTCACGACAATGACGACGTTTGCGACTACCCGCAAAACCCAAGACCGCGACTGTACTTTCGTTACATAATGAGTGACAAATTGTAATGAAAAACAATGTGGAAAATATTGACAATTTAATTAACACGTGTTCGACAGAGGAATTAACTTTTATCTGAAAGCGCGACACGCCTTGTTACCTTTACCTGTAATTTCAATCTAATTTCAGAAACTTCTTCCCGGATTCCGATAATAAACTTTAAAAACTGAAAGACCGCGAGCCAGAATGTCTTCTGCAATTCTACCAAAGGGCGACAAAATTCCTTAATGTCGCGCGGCAAAGTGCATGCAATCACGCGTGGGGTCTCAGTTAGTTCGATCGCCGGAATTTAATTACGGACGGGCCGGATAAAGGCTGGCGGATAGCTCTCCGATGACATTAGCTGTAGGCTATGCGATCTCATATCGTCAAACCAATCCGCCGTACTGACATTCTGCGCGGTAGAGCACTGAAATCTCGTTTTCGGTGTATTTTTTTTTTGCTCCTCCCGTGACACGAGCAAAAATACGATATTGCCTCGTAAAGCAATGCTTGCGTCTGTCATCAGATATCTTTCGAAGTGCAACACACAAAAGTAATGTTATCGCGCGTCCAATAAACATAAAGAAATAAGATAACGTGTGTGTGGATTTTTGCGAATAAACTTTAACCCGATTTAGTCTGGAATCTACACGGAAAAAACAATGTAGCTGCTGTAGCTAAAACTTAGCAAAATAGGGACAGCTAATATTTTTAGTTGTGATAACTCAATATTTTGCTACGACAGCAAACCGTTTGTTGTCGCACCTAATACAATAGGCACAGTAGCAAAATATTGAGCTATCACAACTAAAATATTAGCTGTCCCTATTTTGCTAAGTTTTAGCTACAGCAGCTACATTGTTTTTTCCGTGATATATTTCGATCTTTCTCTTAATTTGTTTCTTCCCACAACAATAAAAGCTGATCTTTGTAATAAAAATATCATTATGCGAAATAAATATTCTCTTTCCTCCAGCATTTTAAAGCATTTTCAAGCACTTTTTTAATCAAAGCTTTACCACACATTATTCTAGGCAAGATTTTACGGATGTTTCGTTCAAAGTTATATTGTACCAATTATAATGCACAATAATATGAGAATCTTTTGGATCTGTTTTAGCGGAATTAATATTTGATCTAATTGGAAACAGTTGATTAATCGACAAGGTGTAACGCGATACTTTTCAATTAAAAATCTCTCTTTATCAGAACGAATCGGATTAGCAATCGCAAACATTGAATTTCAAAACATTTATCGCATTTGTGTACTTAGACGAATAAATGTGGAACAGCCAAAGAGGACGTCAATTAATGACCGAGGAAGCAATCTCCACTTTCGATTCCCTAAATTTGCCGAAAGGGATTAACGCGATGTTTATTTAAAAAGCCGCAGGTGTCGATCGAGCGGCTTCCATTTATATCGCGTACGAGTATATGCCCGTGCTCTATCGCGTATCGTATTTTTTTTCCTTTTTCGAGCTCCCTTATTTTTCTTTTTAGGTTTTCCCCCTTTCCTCGCCGTCGCTTCGCATTTTGCCCTTCATTTCGGCAAAACACCAGAGTGCGTCATCAGTTTGCCTTTGACGCGCGCCAGTCGGAAACACAGTTTCTCATAATTTCATAATCCAATAGACTGAATGCAGACGCGACCTGGTTGGACGTGAGATGTAGAATACAATAATACCGAAATATCGCGAGCCAGCACGGAATGACATATACGTACGTTGAACTCTTCAATCCATTGTTCACGAGAGAAATAGCGCGTTTAATCTCGTTTAATAAATGAATATAAATCCATAAAAGAGTATTAAGAGCAGAAACGATCGCGACTGCGAAACGCGAGGATCCTTTTATTTATTCGATAGAAACTTTTTAACAATGTGCTTTTTAATTATCGCGCGACATGTCATACATTGCTGCATGCTGTAGGCAATTTTTCTCTAATCTTTCTCCCCCCTTCTTCCCCCCCCCCCACTCTCTCGCTCTCTCACTCCTCCTGTCTGACGACAGTTAAACCGCTACACCACATTGTTTTGTTGCTGCGTCAGCGGCCAATGGAGAATTTTTCGCCCGCAGATGATGCATGAGGTTATTAACGCCACAGGCGCCTCCACCTCACGAACTTTCACGAGATCACGAAGTTCAAGAAGCTTTTTCCGGTTCTTACATCTAACTTTTTTAAGTCTAGCTCGTGCCGTGCGATTTACAAGGAAAGTGTGACACGGAGGTAAACTGCGAACAGTACTCTTGTAAACTGCTTTGCATTTTTATAACGCTCTGCCGTTCGACACTTGGCGTTTCAATCAAACTATATTGTCGAAGAAACTAGCTTTACCGTTCGACAGTATCGGTCAACATTTTATCATAAATTTGTGTTCGATCAACGCACGTCGCGTTGATTCAAAAATTTTTGAGAATAAACGCAGCCTTACGTTTGCTGAATATGTTTCAAGATATTGTTCTTAAATTCTTCATATCGCTACATAAATATACAGGGTGATTCAGGACCTCACTGATTAACTTTGAGGAACGATTGTTAGAAGCAGTGTGTGAATATTACACACTTTATCGCATGTGATGTGTGTCCGCCGTTTCAAGACGTCTGTAAGTGTGTGACTTTTTCATGCACGAATGGATGTTTGATTTTATTGGCGTGTGTGACTTTTCACACAAATGGAGGTATAACTTATTTAGGTGTGTAATTTTCAAGGTGCCAATAAATATGTAAAAAAGATTGCACTACATTGCAAATCCAAGTGTTTTACTACTATACACATATGTAATTTGGTGAAAGCACTTTTTACACATTTCTTGCCGTATAAAACAACTATAATTACATTATACGATCCGAGTGGGAGGTTAGGTTAGGTTAGGTTAGGGAAACGGGAGGTTAGCGGAAAGAGCATGAATCAGAAATAAAGAGGAAGAACGAGGTTTCCGAGATGTTAGCAATAGGACACAGTCTAGACTTGAAGGCACTTTATTCACGATCGTCCGAAGCACGTAAAACGGATGGGATAACACACGGTAGGATATCTACAACGAGTACTGATTTCGCACGATGTTGTCTGGGGTAGTTGCAGTATGCGACTGATCAGTGTGTAACTAGTATGTGCGTTACTATACTCAGCGTGTGAATTTTCCCAAAGTGTGTTATATTGAAACGTATAGAAATATTACACATGTGTGAATATTACGATGTTTGACTATTTCAAACATTATTAGATGTTTGATAAAATCCACACATTGAAGTGTGTGATTTTCACACATTCTCTAATGCATTTCACACGCGCATATTAAGAGGATAATGCATGACGTTTGAAAAATTATGCATTAAATATGTGTGACGCATTAATATTCACGCATTTCAAGTGTGTGACGTGTTAATATTCACACATGTGTGATAGATCTACTTCTATAGGTATCTCGCAGAAAGGATTATATGTATGTACATATATGCGGACTACAGTTTAAAAAATGTTTAAAAAAAGAATAATAATTATTATTCTTTTTTATTATCTCGACTAAATTTAAGATCTTTATTTTTGTGAATTATCATTATATATTTATATTTATTTATTTATTAGTTACTTATCATGACTCGTTACGTTTAAAAATCCCGACCAAATTTAAGATACGTCTTTGTCAATCAACATTATTTATATATTTAATTATTTATGTATCTATTTAATGTATATTCGTAGTATATTGCAAGCTAGATGCGCTGATGAAAGCACTGTGTGCCGAAACACGCGTACGCAATCCTAGAGTCCAAATGTAATCATATACTCTTCAGTAAAATAACTTTAATACCTTATTAAACGAAAAGCTTGTTAAACTCGGCCTTAATCATATGTCGTTACTTTGAATAGAACACAAGCGATACTTTATTAATAATAATAATTACTCACTAAATATGATGCTCCTCTTACGATTGGCGATGCAAAATTCTTCCGATACCTGCAATCAAAATCACCAAGTCAGTTGTAGATTCAGACGAGTTAACAATGAAGAATAAATATTCGGTAAATGAATTATATCAGAATATATAATAATCATAAAATTGCCAACATATACAATATTCCACGAAACGCGACAACTTTGACGTCAGCAATTCCGATTCATACGGATTAAAGCCAACACATGAGAAAAGCTCTTTACGTAATTGAATATTAATCAATCTCATTAAGCACGCGCGGCGAGCATTCAGATTCAACGAACAATATGCTCACACATCTATAAATGTGTACATGGAATCAGTCAGTCGACTTGTAAGCTGATAATCAGACCATCAATATCTGTTATCGGTTTACGTGTGCAAGCGGCTCAGCAAGATCAAGTGAAATCACACTTTATGCACTAACAATTAAATAAATTTATTTGTTCGTTCCGTGACGCGATTGGAATTCACGTGTGCTAAAATGTGCAGTACAAGGAGAGAAGTTGCCCTTAAAATTTATCCTGCAAATCATGTAATCGTGGGACAACGTGGCACTTCGAACAATTTTATAAAAGTTTTTTTTTAATTTTATCATAAAAAAACTATCATACATTTTACTAGTGATTATACTTACAATTAATATACATTTTATGCTAACATTTCAAAAGACATTTCTCATACAGTTCTTCGAAATGCCATGTTGTTCTACTTTTACTAGTAAAATGTATAGTAAAATTTCCTCTTCGTGGGGCAACGTGGCATTTTGAAGAATTTTATGAGAGTTTTGGAAATTTTGCTAGTAAAATGTATAATAAAATTTCTCTGGAAACTTCTCTGGGAAAAAAAGAGACAGTTAGCATTTTGGAGCACACAATTAGTAATTGAATTATTTGTATTGTTCGTAACACTCTGGTCTGGGAAAATTTTTGACCGTTTTTTTATAGTTAAGTCACTTAACATTTCGGTTGGTGCCTCTTAAGGGTAAAATTATCTTTGCGTTACTGAATATCGACAGAACTGATTGAGAGAATTGATTATTACAAAATCTTGGATATAGATGGAATAGCTAATTGCGACTTTCAGTTACGCGGGGTAAAATTCGTGAAAGATTAGAGTGTTACGAACAATCCAAATAATTCGATTACTAATTTTGGGCCCCAAAATGGGTCGCTGTCTTTTTTCCCCCAGAGTTTTCTCCGTGTAGCTTTCTCTGAAAAATTATGTTAAAGTTCGACCATCTCATCGTTGAAATAATGTTGACCAAAAGAGAGATAAATGACAAAATTCACCGTATAATTTGCATAATCACGACGCGGATTACGTGAGCATTACTCACTCGGCGATTGCTTTGTTACATACCGCAGCCGACTATCGAATAATCCCTTCAAAGAGGTCCGAAACGGTCGGAGCGTTCGTATTGGTGGTTTAGGTGGAGTTTCGCAGAATTTCGCAAAGCGGCGGAAAGTTTGCACAATGGCAAAACCGGTCTTAAATGCAGCCTCGAACTTGCGCTGCGGCGGTTAAGAGCCGCGCGCTTTGAGAAGCGTACAATATAATAATGAGTCACTTTGCGCGCACGTTGACGCGATGCGTGTCACTTGTACGTAATTAAATACGGGCGTATCGAGTTAAGAGCAAGTCAGGTGTGAACACGCGGGCAAACACGTAGAAGCGAGCGCGCGGTGCAAAGCGCGGAGGTCTGAAAATCGAGGGAGGTGTACCTCCTGCACCGCGCGGGACGCTGTCGGTTTTGCGGTTCTGTTTCTCAGCCGTGGCAGCTGCCAATCCAGGGACACCCGTCGTTTTTCGCGAAGGACATTAATGAGATTACACCTGTTGCGGTTTTCTCAAGTTTCGAAACACGCGCATGACACTTCGTTTTCGGAATACGTTAACATTGTATATACGCGGTAATTGCAGTCCTGTAATATTATATCCCCAGCTAAAACCTGCCCCGTCTGGTACGATTATTCCTTAACGCGGCATTTATATCTTATTATTTTCACGATATACCGCACTTCATAGCTTAAAAACAGATATTACAGATAGTATGAAAATTGTAACAAAAATAAATAAACTAAAATGTTCAACGATACTACAAGTATAAGCAGATGTACGCATTTATTTTACTCGAATTTTGGAAAAGAGATATAAATTATATTATGTGAACACAAAATATTTCAAATAATGAACAATTGGATAGGTTAAATTTTTCAGCTTGTTTTAACTTCCAGGAAATCTAAATAGAGGCAATATAATTCACATTTTCACAATTTTAACATTTAACACAATGCGGTATTATACGTTGGATCCAATTTCCTTCTTAATAATTATATTCAATTATGCTGGCTCCACTAATTTAATAATCAAAGTTAATTACTTCCCGGTCCTCTGCACATGTGATTAACGTAGAACCAATCGGAATTCCAGAAGGGTTTCATGGTCTGGATGGCTAAATCAATGGAATTCATCCTAAGATATTGACCTTCCCGGACACATATTGAAGAGCCTGGAGCTTGGAATACAATTTCTGAGATTAGTTCCCGAACATATGAGGAAACTAACTTCCTCCGATTAGAAAACGTCACACGAAATAACACCGTGTAACGTGAAATCTATGTATATAAAGCGTATTGTTTTTCCGTTCACGAATAATTAAATAAGATTAAGAGTCAAGTGCAATTGAGTGAGAAAAAAAGCGGATTTACAAAAGGGCATAATATACGGTAAAATTTTGCATTTCGAAATCGCAGCTCGCGTATCGAACTCGTCAATGATTGATATCCTTTCACTACAATAGGAATCTCCCGTCGTGAAATAAATATGGGAAAAATCGATTTCTCATCTAGCGTAGCCTATGAACAAAAAAGGAAGGGGTTAATATACTACACGCAGGGTAGCATGACTATAAATCCACACCAAAATATATTGGACACTGCACGCAGCCGGTGTTCTCGGGTACCCAGTAGATGGAAGATCGATGCCGGGAGATGAAGGAAATTCCACGGTGCACGCCGTAAGCGGAATCCCGAATGTACCTCACGTCCGCAAACGGAATAAGTTGGCCCGTTCTTGGACGCGCAGACAAATTCCTGTCTAAAAATTTTTCGCGACACCGAAAACTTCCACAAGGCTCTCGCGCAATAAATCATCGCAAAACAAGTCATCCGAGAAACGTATAATACTCGCAAATGGCCATCACTTAGTGACGTGTAATAAGAGACGCGATATGTAATAAAATTTCTGCTTCCCGATGTTAGAGAGAAAAACGGGAACTGCTTTCCTCATTGCGTCATAAATATTATTTGAAATAATTCGTACGTATCTAGTGGTGTACAGCTTAAACGCGAGGTTCCGTTCTACACGAATTTTCCACGGCTACTTTTCTTCGTAATAATTACGTCCTATCAGACTCGACCCATTAATTTAATAACCGAAATTAATCATCGTGGTGTAACTATCGCCGCGGTGATAAAGATACAGTTATAAGTCTGCGAAAAATGTAAATGATTCGCGGCGTTAGTACGCGACGTCGTGCGGTTTGAGAGTGTTGCGTCGCTCAGAAAGCAATTTGCGAAAATAAGAAGCTTAATATAACTGGATAGGAGCGAAAGGTTCATTTCCTATCGATGAATATCTGCGAATTTACGACGCAAACAGGAAGCGAGTTATGCGTTACGACCCTGTCTGCTACGAAATGTAGAACCTGATACATTTCGAATACAGTTACGGATCGATGCGTAAGAAAGTGGAGGGGGGATCCAATGGATCAGAAGAGGCGAGAATATCAGCGATCCGGCATTAAAATAAATTGTGTCTCATTTGTGAGAAAATCTCGACTCGGGCGGAAACTCCTCACATAAAAATAAATGGATAAGTGCAACAACAAATGCATAAATCCCCATAGACGTATGCATTCGTGTATGCAAAATACGAAAGACAGCAGAAGAGAAAGATACACTGAGAAAAATGCCCGATTAAATGTAATCGGATAATCCAATTACATAATAACAAACGGTTATATCCGAGGGGGAAACCGCTGGCCAACATCTCGTACACCAATGCCCACTAATTCCCCGCGGGTATTGCCGGGGAAAAATGTTTATATCTAATCATATCTGAGTACATCTAACTCAGACGTAAGCATGTATGGATTTTGTCCCTAGCCAATTATATGCGACGTGAGTTAGATATCGTTTGATAACACAGAAACATGTTCGAAATATTTAAAAGATTTATTTTAATACGTTATAAATGCCTAGTAATGCCCAGTACTGCCGCAAATCTGTACACCACAATGCCCTCAGCGGCAATTCCCCCTCGGTTATATCCGATGAAAAGTATGATCGGTTTTTCGATCAAATTTCATCGGTACATTTTGTTCGATAAATTTAATCGGATATATGCGTAAATTAATACGAAAAAATTAACCATCGGAGAACACCATTTAATTGGTTTATCCAATAGAAATTTTTCTCAGGGTACAAATCATTCTCGAAAAAAAGAGTGTTTGTAAAAATTACTTCGCCGGTTCGTCGAACGACTCTTTCATTATAAAGTAATTAAATTTGCTGCTTAATTTAATCCACGTTACACAAAAGATAGCGTGCTCCGTTAATGTAATTAATGTAATTATGATGCGGGATGCGAGATAAGGTTTTATTCGTACTCAGTGGCATCGGATACACGCTTATCCGCGTGTATCCAATCATAAAAAATGCCTCACCATGATCACGTATAAATCTCGGGGCGATCGATTCGAACGTGTAACGTGTACGAAAATTTTTATCGCGACGCTATGTATCAATGTCAAGCGGATATCCGGCGGAATGAACCCGAGGAGCGAACCGGCAAATGATCCGCCGATTAATCTCCAACGCCCGCGGGAAAAATTCAATTAAATTCGAATTGTGACCGTGGGGAGAGAGAGAGAGAGAGAGAAAAAAGAACATAATCCGCCTCATTGTCTGCGCACGAGGATTAAATCTGTCGATAAAACCCGAAATAAAAACTTGAGTTTTGTTTCTCCTTTCGTCGCGCACAACGGTCGCGTACAATTTCCCCGCGTGTACAACACGTTATGTACAACTTTTATATTAAAACTACGGAAATATTTTTGAATACGTACCGCGCGCGGGGGAGACATCCTGTATTTGATGTAAAACATCGCCCTCCCACGTCTCTCCATTAGTCGTTATCGTCATCAACAATCTCGCAATAAAAACGCGACGGGCTGATATTTTTTACGGGCGAAAATTCGTGCACAAAAGCGATGCATTTTATGGTAAAAAAAAAAAGCCGAGCACTTTATGAAACGACGGCAAAACGTAAGCGTATAAATATACAAAAATACCCGATCGCTCCTACGTTAATCACCGCGCGTTTATCCGGATTTTTTTGACCGGAAGCAATAGCACTCCGCGCTAATTGGACGGCGATTCTTATATACGCTACTCCAAGAAATAGGATTCCCCCTTTCTGTCGTGCCGGGTAAAAATTAAGGCAATGCGTTCGCGATAGTGAAAGACGGCACCGTCATTTGTACAAAATGGAAGAAGCGAGGAAGTAATTTGTGCTTGTCCCGCGCGCGCTTGTCGAATCCTGTCGGGAGTAATAATTCATGTCAGTGGCCCCCCTTCCCCCCCCCTCCTTTCCCCCCCCCCCAGCTACCGCTGTCGGGTATTCTTTACCTGATATACAGCGCGGAGCAGAAAATATCGACCCGTTAGAAATAGCCTTGCAGGTCAGCACGCGAGTTTTTACATTAACTACCATCGACCCCTTCGCGTGGCAGGTTTGCTTATGGCGTATGATGTCGTAACTAGCATAAACGTCGTGCATTACGTTCCCTCGGCGGAAGCGCTCCTCGCCGATACGAAACGAGGGTAACTTTTCAATCGAGAGGGCTCCACGGTATCGAACTAAATACCCTCGCGGTCGATCTTGCGAGCCTTGGCACCGCGCGCTCCTTTCTGCGTCGCCCGGCAAACCGATCTTTAAAGTTTCACCCGCGGCCGCGTTGCAGCCTCAAGCCGTGCCCTTAAATTTCTGCATTATTGAGCTGTCACGATCGAGGATCCCACAACATATCATTGTGCGCATAAGAGGTTTATAAAGCGTTAAAGGGGATCGTTTACTTGTTGAATGTCCGGCGCGCCGGCGTGCAAATTGAACGGGTCCTCTTTCGCCGTCGGGGACATTTCGCGGGAATTACACGCGGCCGGATTAGGAGCGAGAACAACGTACGCCTTGACACATCAGACGTTCCCTGACGATAAGTATCCCGGTCGCCCAGCGGAGGACACTCGGACACGACGACGGGCGACGCACACAATAAGTGTTGGGTTACGACACAAACTTGCGCGGGACAATGGACTGACGAAACTACGGTCGCACGAAGACGCAGCTAAGCGTGGGTTATCGGGTTACCCGGCAGTGCCGAGTTACCGGGAATCGCGCGGCTCCGAGGGTGGCGGCTCCGGAGATAAAGGGCTGCGAAAAGTGCGCCCGCGGAACCCGTGGGAAATTTCGTCCCCGTGCAAATGCGTTCTTTGCATTACATCGCCGTTGCGGCGTGATCGATGGAGCGCGCGCGAGGCACGGCGCTTTGCGCGCACGTTGCGCTCGCTGGGAGGGGAGGGGGTCGGAGAGAGATGAAAAAGAGAGAGGCGTCAAAAGCCTCGATGAGACGCGTGATCGAGTGCACTCGCGATGATTACAACGATGACCAGCGCGCGCGCGCGCCCCGCGATAATTAATCTTGCGGTCGCTGACGGCGTTTACCCAGTTTAACCGCACGGCAGATATGGTTTCTGCGACGCGCCAATTTCTCGCTTCTGCATCGATACACTCTGCGGGGCTCGGAATAGAGCAGTCTAATATAGACCGAACGCGCCGAAGGTAACAGCGCCGGGGGAAGGTGACGGTGGGGCGAGTCTGGTGAGGCGCTTGACGGGCAAACAACCCTCAGCCAGGCCTGCTGCTCGGCTGCAACGGTGGCTATTATCTAGTCGACAACGTTGTTATAAACCGCTACAACCCGGGCTGCGCCGAGCGCGAAGCGATTTAACGACAGTTTGCTAAAGTATAACGTTTCGCCGTATCGCGCGACCATACGGTTCCCGGGGCCCTGGGGTTTCCGAAATTTGTGTCAATCACTCGGCAACAATCTCAGACGACGGACCCCCGCGCTCTCGTACGAGCGTTACGTTACGTCGTGACGGGGCGCCGTGCGAATTTAGACAGCGCGACGGCCGTATCGTGCTCGAGTGCGAGAATTGGCCCGGCAGGATGAAATAATCGCGAGCCGGCCGGGCGATGAATGAAAACAATGGGGCGGCACGGTAAACGTCACCGCGAGAGAGCGCGGGCCGCGAAATGGCCTCTCCAAGAGGCCCCTCTCGCGTCCTCTGATGAAGGCTCGAAAAGTTCCGCCACGGCACCGGCGCGCGCACCGTCCACGTCGTAGGCCGAGCTTTTGAGGAATTTCATAAACTTTTGTCGTCTGGAAAGTTAGAGGCTCGCCCCGTGAATAGAGATCGCTTCTCGCTCTCCTCCGCCCCCGCCTCCGTGCACCGAGATAGGTGGAGAACGCGCGCGATAGCGGCCGCCGCGCATTTCGCATTCGCCCGACGACGGAAAACCGGCCGGTGAATGCAAGGAGTATTACGATCCCAAGCCGTCTCTTTATGCCGGCTATCGATGGTTCCTGGAAATACAGGAGCGATAGGTGTAAACGTCGCATTGTCCACTCGTATCCCGGATAAACGCCGCTCGCGCGCGATCGGTTTCTACGTCGTTTTTCATTCAACAATCTACCCTAGCCCCGGCGCGGAGTCGTTCGCCTGATATTGCAG
>NW_011967059.1:152816-160079 GCF_000949405.1 Vollenhovia emeryi | reverse complement strand
GCT
Organism: Vollenhovia emeryi; assembly: GCF_000949405.1. Taxonomy (NCBI): domain Eukaryota; kingdom Metazoa; phylum Arthropoda; class Insecta; order Hymenoptera; family Formicidae; genus Vollenhovia; species Vollenhovia emeryi. The sequence continues at coordinate 160,076 of NW_011967059.1, read as the reverse complement.
TTTTTCATAAAGACCTCGTATAATTTAACAAGGACCTAATTATGACCTGATTGTGATAGTTTGTAAAGACCGCATAGGGAAACAGCGTTACATGTTTACTCGGGTCCCGATAAAAAGATAGTATCAGTTCCCGATAACTAAATCAGGCAAATATTATAAGGTCCTTACTTGAACCTTACTTTAATTTCCAGTCGGGAGGCAACGGAAGAGCGAACGTGCATATTCGAAGCGCACGCTGTAGGAAATAAAGTGTGATGTCACACGCATTGCTGTTCTTTGTAAATTTGGGATAAAATATTGTATTTGCCGCGTACGCGCGTCTATTTATATGCACGGTACAATATGCATTATATTTTCATATTTATGTACATTTTTTGTCCGCATTAACAAATCATTTTAAATCCATACGTACACTCGAAAAAAATAGTGGTGTGCACTTTCACCACATATCACGTAGTTAAATAACTCGGTGCGAATTTTAACTCCGATATTGTAGAAAATCTTTCACACCGACAAACGCGGTTAATTTTATACATAATAAACGAGGGGGAAACTGCTGACCAAAATCTTGTACACCAATGCCCGTTAAGGGGATGCTGGAGTGGTTTGATTTACCGACAGAGTCGGATACCGTTTTTGCGTTTGTAAATCTTATTATTTGCATTTATGTACAAACTAATACCAGGCCCAAGTGTAGAATGCATAGTTGAACATTTTCATATAAAAAACATTGAGATTTGAAGTCTAATTCGTATCGCATTATGTATTACAAATATTGCAATACATAATGCGATACGAATTAGACTTCAAACCTCAATGTTTTTTATATGAAAATGTTCAACTATGCATTCTACACTTGGGTCTGGTATTAGTTTGTACATAAATGCTACATAATTATTTTCGTTTGTATCTATAATATCACATATTGAGGTTACGTTTCTTTACAAACCTCCAAAAACTGTATGCGACTCTGTCGGTAAATCAAACCACTCCAGCATCCCCTTAATGCCCAGTGGCCATTACTTTATCTTATTATCTTATTTTGTCTTATTTATTTTATCTTATTTTATCTTGACAATGCCCCAGCAAGGCCTAATGCCCAAACTAATGCCCAGTAATGCCCAGTAATGCCGCAAATTTGTACACTACAATGCCCTCGGGGGTTCCCCCCTCGATAATAAATATACAGGGTGCGGCATTTAACTTGCACACCTCGAGAAACTTGTAAATTATAAGTACTTGTACAAAAAATGGTTACGTACAAAAGCTGCGTGACTTTGAGGGGGTCACTAAATGGTGTATGTATTTTATTCTTATAAGTGGAGGCGCTTAAAAAATTTCGGTAAACTTCATTTTTTTAATGAAACACCCTATTTTTTATTGCATTACCTTTATCCACTAATTAATTGGAATATTTTTGTCTGAAATATTTTTTTATTTGCCTCATATTTTTTGAGATATTGGAGAAAACAGAAAGTAACAAAGAGTTTGAGATTTAATGCTTTATGTGAATGTAATCGAATGAATACGCCAGTGGCAAATAACTTTTCATTATTATTGATAATAGCTCATTAATTTTACATTTATCTTTAAATTAGGTGCCTCGAATTGGTGCCCGTTAACATTAATACAACGATATAATCGGTTAATCGATGACGAAACAGCATTTTGAATTGCCTCTGAACTTTTATTATTTATTGTGTATACGTTTGCGTGCAAATTCAAAAGTATCTTTTTAATCAGAATGAATTATGCTATCCAATAATAGAATAGCAATAAATATTCAATGGTAATCTGTTTGCGACATGTATTGACTTTTCTCAGGCTGTGCCGTTAAAGTTACGCGTTACGATCGCATTTCGATGCAAAGCAGAACGCATACTTGCCGCACACGTGCGCGCAATGTCGCAGCACGTGTCGGGAGATGCGGGCGCAGTAATATGCGCCGCACATGTAAGAAATGCATAGTCTGCGGCATTAATTATCATCTTTTAAGCTGCTCGGCACTCGTGGGAACTAACTCCAACATTGTGACGTGTAATCGATATCGTAATGTTTCGAGGTTCAACGCGCGCAATTCCACGGTTAGAGAACGTGTCTGTTAAAAGTGATATTGTACAAATAATATCACAATTTTTATCAGAAAAGAAATAGATTCTATTAATTACACGGAGAGAACTTTCTCTTAAAATTTACTCTGAAAATCACGTAATCGTGGGACAGCGTGGCATTTTGAAGAACTTCGTGATAGTTTTTTGAGCAAAATGTATGGTAAAATTTTCAAAAATTCCCATAAAATTCTTCTAAATGCCGATTTTCATAGGAAAAAAAATTCTTTCCGAGTTCAAATTATCAACAGAATTGGCAAAAACAATTGTTTAAACACTATGTTTATAGACAGGGATAGTTTTCTCTTAAAATTTACTCTGAAAATCACGTAATCGTGGAACTGCATGGCGTTTTGAAGAACTTCGTGAAAGTTTTTTGAAATTCTACCGTACAATTTACTAATACAATGCACGGTAAAATTTCACGAAACTCTCATAGAAGTCTTGTCCCGCGATTTTCAGAGTAAATTTTCAGAGAAAATCCTCTCCGTGTACGATCGCATGAGCAAATGATATAAAGTCCCCTATTATGAGATAGCAGGTTTTCGACCTCGAAATTTAATCACAAATCTCTATTCGCAACGATTACACGACCCGACGAAGAATCTTCCATTGAACAGATTTCACTCCAAGAGCAATAAATTCACGATGAAACCAATACATGATGCCTTTAAAAACCCTGCTATCTCTTATTAGGAGCTTATCCATAATAGGGGACTTTACTCTACTGTTTTAGGATTTTGTAAATTTGACATGTTAAAAATACGAATACGTTGAAATTACGAGATCAAGTACTCCACTTTGGCGCGCGCGATTATTTTGTTTGGCACTCGTCTGGAATATCTTAGTCTAGATATAAATATATATCTCCTATAATCGATAACATCATGGACGTTGTAAATTTAAACCCGTACCTAATCCCGTAAAACATGGACGTCGGAGGCGTCACGAGTGGTACGTGCGCCTCAATGTTCGCGCGCGCGTGTGTGTGTGTGTGTGTGTGTGTGTGTGTACGTGTGTACTAACTTCCGCGATAATACAATTTGCATATACGATCTACGAGATCTTCCACTTGAGAAAGTGGCGCTGGTAAATCGTCGATATTCACAAACCCGCTCGGACGATGCGGTAAAATCTCAAGGCTGCAATGAGGGACGCAGATACCAACACTTTCCTGACGATTCGCTTATCTGTACAATCTCTCACGCGATTTTGCACAGTATTCTCTCCCTCGAGCAAATCCCGCATCCTCCTCGGCCCAAGAGTTACGTTACGTAACAAACTATTATCTGGATAAAAATTAATGCTCAAGTTTGCAAAAACTTGAAACGTTTTTTATTACACGACAGACTCGCCGCCGCAGTTATTTTGCGGCGCGAAATATGTAATTCAAGCTTCAACATCGCGCCGTCATTATCGTCAATTGACGCGCGTCGCGCGCGCATCATTGCCGAAACCGCATCGTTGCAGGTAAATCCGTTGCATCCGTACGCGCGGCGCGACGTATAAAACCGTCGCATGACCGCGCGCATGGCGCGACAATCAACGAAAAATCGATCAGTCTGGAATTTTATTCTAACGAGCAACGACCCAGGTGCATACACGCGATATTAGAAAATTCCGTTATACGACAGCGCGCGCATTTAATAGGTTTTACGATAGACGCATTATACGAGGGGCCTCCAGTATTTTTACGACAGAGGGTTATCCGTGACGCCCGGACTCGTTTATCACCACCGTTATCGCATTACTTGTTCGTTTACGGCGACATAAAGGATGTATATTCCCGCTCAAAGGGACCGTCGAAGGTTGGCCAGTTGCATACGACGGCGTCTCGTACCTTAAGGGGCACGCAGTGCCAGAATCGAACGAGAACAAGAGAGAGAGAGGGGGTCGGCTAACATAAATACGTCCGGGGCAGGTGTTCCGTAGTGATTGCCCCGGCACTGCCACGTCATTAAGCAACTCTGTTGTGAAAGTTACCTGGCCCGAAATAATCGCGAGTGGTTAACGCAAAGAAATAAAAATTACGGCGAAACGCGATTGGAAATTTGCGTCGCGCAGCTCACCGGGGCGTAGTCGCCGCCTATTTACGTAACCGAACTGCGGAAGACGACGGCTCCGCGGAGAGCTTTCCGGGGTGGAAACGCTCGGCAGACACGCGGGTGCTGCCGGTGGAGAAACGAAACACCGCGCGTTAATAATTTTGCGCAAATTTGTACGCGGGCGAACGTTCGCGACGAGGCAGCGGCCCCTGTTAGCCTAATTCCCATATCTTAAGACAACGTAGCAACGCAGCGGAAGGATGTTATCCGTCGAGTAATTAACAATCCGTTTCCCTAACAAACGAAACTGCTTAACGTTGTAACATATTGCCGGCGGGCTTGGAGAATTCACCGTGTCGGGTGATAGGGAATTCTGGTAGCTCTCTCTCGTCTGCAATGTGTTAGGGTACAAAAAGACGAGTGGTGCAGCTGCAAGATTCGCTGCAAGCAGCACAAGGTTAAGGAACGAGGTAGATTGTAGACGATCGGGGGAGCTTTGCTCCGCGAAAGAGAAACGTATCGGTAGAATATCAGCAGGATGTAATGCGAAACGATACATAGTATCTTCTTTTTACGATATCTCATATAAAGTTTTGAACTTGCGTGTATAACGCGCTTTATCTTTACCATTATTATTTTTTGTAATTGTATTCGAGAGGGAAACCGCTAGGGGCATTGTGGTGTACAGATTTACGGCATTACTGGGCATTACTAGGCATTTTTTGGGGCATTAATTTGAGCATTGGGCCTTGTCGAGGCGTTATAAAGATAAAACAAGATAAAATAAGATAAAATAAGATAATAAGATAAAGTAATGCCCACCAGGCATTAGTGGGCATTGGTGTACAAGATTTTGGTCAGCGGTTTCCCCCTCGGTTGTATCGTTTCGAGAGTGTAGACTTGTAAGCAGAGTCATCGCCTTATCTCTAATAAACCCGCATCTTTATTACAACATCCCATATATATTCTATAATTCGATAAAATTATTATTATTACTATAAACGAAATTCTGGGAATAATTCCAGCGCGCGGAGGGAACTTTCTCTTAAAGTTTATCCTGAAAATCGTACAATCGTGGGACAACGTGACATTTTCAAGAACTTCATGAGGGTGTTTGGAAATTTTACCATACATTTCGCTAATAATGTATGGTAAAATTTCAAGAAACTCTTGTAGGATGTAGGTTGCATTTGAAAATAAATTACACGTCTAGGGGTACATTAAACGTATATTAGCCAAGTACCGAGAACATTGCATTCACAATCGTCCCGAGGTATTGTATATTTCCCCGATCGCGCAATTATACGTCTTTATCGCTCGGAGTCTCGACTACTTCTCTCGCGATCTTTTGACCGTCAGAAATCGTTCGTCATCTCTCTTCCCTATCTCTAAATGTTTTTGTAACTAACCTAAGCCAGGACAAACACCCACGACCGCTTGTCAATCTAATCTAAACACCTATACGCTGTAAATAAGGTCATGAGCGAGCGTTACATACCCTAGGTTTCCTACACTCTTATAAAGTTCTTTAAAATAATGTACTTTCCCACGATAACATAATTTTCCAGATAAATTTTAAAAGGAAACTCTCTCCCTGTATATAAATAGTAATGTACATATAAATAGCGTGCAGACCGTTAAAGCTTCTTTCACTTAAACGCTTGGCGATAATATTTACTTTGCAAATTTCTGATTCATATTCACCTAATTGGAATAAAATAATTGACCGCGCCTGAATATCGGCTAATTATCGATTCGGTTAGAGCTGGGGAAAAAATGCAAGAGGGAGAAATAAACGTGCATTCATGAATAATGAGCGACAGTGCCTGGATTGATACGCGCAATGCAAATAAGAATTACATTGGAATAACCGAGCAACGAAAGCTAATAAGAGAGTTCATTAAACGAAGCGAGTGGCAGAAAAGCGCGGTAGCACGGTATCACGCAGAACACAAAGGGAAAATTCAAAGAAGAGTTCAAGCAGTGATGGTAAATGGTATAAACGCTGAAAAATGAAGTTTTCACGGCGAGTGAAGAACCGGCCGGTAATTCAGCTGCAGACGAATCATTGCAACGGAATGTTTAATATCTCGTTAAATTTATCAAAAGCAATCCAATTTGTGCATTTAAACAATTTCCCCGTACATTCGTACCGTTTTCTAACAAGGTACAAACTGGCGCTACGGATTATTTAATAAACAGCGGGTTTGAAAAATTATCTTTTCCACAAACAGTTTTTCAACGATCGAGAAGCTGACTTTACATTAAAGCAAAAGTCACACGTGTGTAAAATTGTCAAAATTAAAATATACACGCTTAAAACTTTTATCAAAATTCGTTTGAACAAACATTTCAACACTTCCTTTCGGATGCAGTCCGTTGAGAGCGAGGGGTAAACCGCTGGGGGCATTGTGGTGTACAGATTTGCGGCATTACTGGGCACTACTAGGCATTTTTTGGGAATTAGGCCTTGTTAGGACATTATAAAGATAAGATAAGATGATAAGATAAAGTAGTGCTCACTGGGCATTAGTGGGCATTGGTGTACAAGATTTTGGTCAGCGGTTTCCCCCTCGGTCGAGAGACACACGAGAAGAAATTACAGCGTATATAAGATTCATGCTATATACGTTAAATCTCATTAATGATTTAATGGCCCTTTCTCAATTCCTCGCCTGTCAAAATTACTCCATGCGGTTTAGCAAGTCTGTGGCCTGGTAGTGCCCAAGTCCTTCAAATATTGTACGGCTACGCAAGAACGGGCCGAACACCCGGCAAACAGGTTTCCTGCAGGCGACGCTATTGTGCGGTAATTTAAATCAGTATGTGCCTTCGTGTCCGTGCGATAATCGCGGAGATTGTGGATATCGCGGATCGCTTCTTTTATGAAAACCATCAAATTTCTCTGTACGGCGTGAATTTTCAAACGTATAATCTGATCTACGGAGTGATTTTGCAAGCTTTATACAGGGTGTTATGTAATACCCGCATCAACGCTTATTGTGGGATAGAGTGGACTAGACTAAGTCGAAAAGTCCTCTACCATTTTGCAATTTTCGCAAAAGTCAGCGAGTTATTAATTATTAAAAATCGCTGTCTTAGGCCAG
>NW_011967059.1:149528-152531 GCF_000949405.1 Vollenhovia emeryi | reverse complement strand
GCCCACTGCCCAATTGAAACGTGCGGCGAGATCGATCGATCGTTACAACTCTCTGCGCGCCTAGTAACGATCGATCGATCTCGCCGCACGTTTCAATTGGGCAGTGGGCTGGCCTAAGACAGCGATTTTTAATAATTAATAACTCGCTGACTTTTGCGAAAATTGCAAAATGATAGAGGACTTTTCGACTTAGTCTAGTCCACTCTATCCCATAATACGCGTTGATGCGGGTATTACATAACACCCTGTATATTAATTTCTCTGCGGTACGAGTTACGGCTAATACGAGCACAGTAAGACGCAATCAAAGAAATAAAAAACGCTGCAATGTTGCAATAAAGTTTTATATTGTTCCATCAAAACGCGATAACAAATTTTATTCTAGGTATAGTATCGGTAATAAAATTTATCACCACATCTTGATGTAACGAAAAACTTTGCAACATTGCTACGTTTGTCACTTAAACAATTTTAACGAAAGATGTAGCAATAATGAGCACTATTAAGTTTCTCTAGAAATTTACATTTTCGCAGCATTTAATTTGCATTCTTTCGTCCCTATAGTATAATGAGGCGGGAAAATAAAAACTGAAGAGATTTTAGAGACGCACGAGTGACCGCGACCGCGGTAAATAAAATGAATGTAACGCGACACGCTGGATGAAGTTATCCTTTCGCGCGACAATGTCGAATTTAGTTTTTTGGCGGCACCGCCAGCCTCGCATTGATCGCGGCGAGCGAGATGGAAGAATGTTGCGAGGCATACATGCGGCGAGCAGGCGCGAAGAACAGTGGAGAGCGTCGCATACCTGTGGAGCAGGTGTTCCGCCGGGGACCGGCTTTTCGTTCTCCTGCGCCTCGCGCATACATCTGCACGCTGCTCATCCGATCGCTGTATTTACTTGCGAGTACGACACTCGCGCACAGATTTTCTGAGAACGAATGCCCGATATCGAATGCGCGCTTCGTCCGCTTCGAGAGATTTTCTACGCGGAAATCCGATTTTCCTCAACTCTGCGTTAAGCGCGAGTCGTAGCTGCTCTGCAACTGCGGAATCCTCACCGATCGTCTCGCTTCTCGGGAAATCGCGTTAGGTTCACCCATTAACTTTGTTCAATAACACCGTCCATTAATTTTATCCAATAACAAATAAACTTCGCTTAAATCTTTCAATTTTCTTCAGAATTACGCTAAGAAGTAAACTAGAGAATATTCTGTTTCTGAACATAGAAAAATTGAAAAAGGTAAAAAGATAGTAAGCGACACACGATACTATTTTGCCTACTGGATTTCTTGCGAGAGCCAATAAGGACGTAGAGTTTTAGATCAGGTGACTTCAGGCTAAATCCTGATTAGCTCGCGAGCAATCCAGTAGGCAAAATAGCATCGTGTACCGCTGGCTAAAGTCTCCTATTATGAAATAGACTCGCAATATAAGATGGCGGGTCTCCAACGTCCAATCTCACTAATCCTTCTCGCAACAATTACACGATCTAACGATGAACTTCCCACTAAACTAAATCTCACTCCAAGGGCAATAAATTCACGGTGGAACCAAGAGATGATTGGTTTAGCATAAACCCCGCTGTCTCGTAATAGGGGACTCTCCTCTGTGTTACAAAACGGAGCAATTGTTATACAAAACGAAATTATTGAGGACAAGGTGGCGCAACTGTTGTCTGCTCACAATTGTATCGAGTGGCAAAAACTGAAATTGTCCGACGGCAAAATATCAATGGAATCGATAAGCCGGCCGATAATTAGAATTAAAACACGGCGACCATTGTGAATTCCCGAAGCATAACCGTCGTTATAACTATGGCACGACGTGTGACGAATTCGTTGATTAAATTACATGTTTGCGATTGCACAGACACCCGGAGATTCTGCTGTGCAATTAATCGCCGACAATGAGTGAGGGAGGATCGATACCGCGAGGTCGTACGAAACATCCGAGTATTTCGCTTGCGCACGCTAAAATTTACTGCGTTTTAATTACGCTCTCTCTGTAGCCCCGCTCCAATTGTTCCGGCCAATGCACTACGCGCCGCGACTGTTTATTGCGATAAATCGCCGTAAAATTTGAGTAGGGCCGATTATCGATTGTTATAAACGCGTTTCGTTCCCTGGACGGAGTCCTGTGCGAGTTGCGCTAACAAACGCGGCCGAGTTAATCGCGTTTTGCAAATTCGGACCAGTGGCATTACGAAAAATAACAGATCTCAATCTAAAATGGCACAATTTCCGATTAATCAATCGCTCAATCAGAGCATTCAAGATAATTGTTGGCACCGACATTCATCTCAACACGATAAATACTATACTCGTGAGTTCATTATACTATTTTATCCCGGTGGAAATATTTCATTGAAAACATAATCAAATTACGTAATTAAAAGTCCCTCTTAATTACGTTTCATTACTACCTATTTCATTAATATTTCAGTAAAAGTGCAATGAAAAGCGATAAAAACTTTCTTCTAACTTCGATAAAAGGCAACTAAATTTTTTATTATTTCCCTACGGTATACTTCAACTTTCCTTATACGTCACATGTAATTACATTTTACCGTGTTGAATTTCCAAGAAAATCACAAGGGAGAAACCGCTGACCAAAATCTTGTACACCAATGCCCACTAATTCCCAGTGGGCATTACTTTATCTTATTATCTTATTGTATCCTATTTTATCTTTATAATGCCCCAGGCCTAATGCCCAAAAAATGCCTATATGACTAGCAATGCCCAGTAATGCCACAAATCTGTACACCGCAACGCCCTGAGCGGTTTCCCTAGAGCTACTAGATAAAGGGGAGCTGACTCGTCCGCCATCTTGGAGCCCAAACGTTTGACTTTAACAAATGCATTTCGGCACAAGATATGAATTTCTTGTTCTAAATTAATTGTTAATAAAATTCAAATTACGTCTTTGTTTTTGGAAAGCTATATTTTTATTTATTTACAAATTAAATTAATAATATAGCTTTAATAATTAATTAAAAA
>NW_011967059.1:98969-149144 GCF_000949405.1 Vollenhovia emeryi | reverse complement strand
AGCTCTAGGTTTCCCCCTCGTAAAATGACGATTTATCTTGAAATACGTTGGGTAATTTTTCCATTTCACTTTTCATCGATTTCGTAATATTTTCAGCAGGATATTTCCATCCAGGAATTATACATATAGCGAGATGTGCACGTAAGAATTTACCTAAATAGAGAACGGACACGCGGAAAAATTCACAATCATTTATTAATCCCCGACGTTCACGGGCGCCGAGGAATCGGAAAATATCCCTCGCTCGTCCCGCTTCGTCGTATACGTCGTAACAGAAATAGGAACCGGTACACGCGAGCACCGAGTCGCCCATTGAGCCGAGTCGTATTTCTGTACGCGCGCGTATGGTCCCTCGCGTTAACTGCATCGCAAATGGGAGCGGTTTACGGGGAAGAAGAAAGAGAGGAGGCGGGAAGGAGAGAAAACAGGACGTTGGCGCGCGAGACAATGATATGGACCGGCCGTTGCCGCCGAGGCGACAATCGCGATGCAACAGCAACTGTCGATCGTGACTCGCGTCGCGAGTAATCGAGGAAATAACACGTGGCGGTCGATACGACACCGGCGTCCGCGCGCGCCCCGTTCTTTCCCTTTTCCCGTACCTTCATTACTCGCGATGTCTCCCGGCCGCTCTTTCACACACAGTTCCTCCTCCTCCTCCTCCTCCTCCTCCTCCTTCTCCTCCTTCGCCGTCTTGGATACGATCGGCTCCGAGGTATCCGGAACGACTTACGGCAGCGTGCAACAAAAGGCGAGAGCGTACGTGCGGCGTAACACAAAAGCCGGTGTGCTGCGGTTCGCGCCACGCCCATTGCTTATACCAACTTATACAACGGAGAGGAATATAATACCGTTTATTGTTAAGTTATACTCTCTTTCGGCATATGCGCGATACGGGCGTGTAGCAATACGTGACGTATAAGGCGCGGTAATTCGCTTCAAGCCGAGCGAGGAGCAGGGTCTTCCGTATCGCGTCCATATCATTAGCGAGTATGTAATCAAACGCGGTAGGTGTCCGCGGGAATCCGCGCCGGTTTCGGCACGTAAGTGTCACTTTATTCGAGCCCTTGTCACGAGAAGCGATACTGCGCTAAATCGCGCCACGCCCATTGCTTACCGAGTCGTACAACGGAGGAGACTATAATGTCGCGTATTGTTAAGTATGCTCGGGTTGAACGACGGCTCTCTTTCTCTCTCCCTCTGGCGTGAATAGAATAGATTGACATATAATGCACAATAATTCGCTCTCAATCGAGCTTCATCGAGCGCATCGAGGTCCAATGTACCTGTTAACAGGTACGGCATAGAGCTCGATGTATTCAAGTACGCGGAGAGAATTTTTTCGTAAAGTTTATCCTGAAAATTATATAACCGTGCACACAGAAAAATATTATTGTACAGTCAAGAAAAGTAATTACTCAGTTTATTTTATTCTGTTTAAGTAATAGTTTGCTTCAACAAAGAATACTTTCTTAATAATAGTTTTAAGATACACTTGTTACTAGTCTTAGAAAAGCTTGCCATCTTATACTCAAAGAAAGAATTTATTCTTCTTTGAAGAAAACTATAAAACTTATTGAAGAATTCCGTATGCTTCTTTTAATAAAATCAGAAGAAACAAAATTGTTTTGCTACAAATAATTCTATGTATTCTTGTTTCAAGTACTAGACTTACTAAGAACCAGAATATGTTTTGAGTAAATATAACACTTGCGATGACATTATGATAGATTTGCGGATATATAAACTTATCAAATTCTTGGAACAAATAATATTTACTTGCAGGTAGTATATATTTTTCTGTGTGTGGGATAACGTGGCATTTTGAAGAATTTTATGAAATGTTACCACACATTTTACTAGCCAAATGTATACTGAGTATAATTACTGGGAAAAAGTATACACGATATGATTTTCAGGATAAATTTTGTTTTAAGAGAAAATTCTCTCCGTGCATAAAATCGATAGGCTCTTTTAGAAAATTAACAAAATAAAAAGACTATATGAGAGCCAGATGTGAGGGTGGAGTACATTTTTACAATGACTGAATTTTTTTAAATCTTAACATTTGTTACACATAGTTTGTGAAAATATAATACTCCACCCTAACACCCGGTCTGGCTCTTATTGCCTTTTCATTTTATTTTGTTATGAAATCGTACTTTCGATACTTTAGCAAAATATGAATCAGCGAAATCGAGAGGTACAACAAGAGAGCAATTTTTCCCCGATTTTATACACGATAAATAAATCCGCATTAGTCTGGAAATTTATTCCTTCTAAAGCAATTTTTTTAAATAAACGATACTTTTTTTATATTATGCACCTACACAGCCACGATCGTTATTGATATTTGAGGGAGCCAAATCCAGACAAATTGCGTGATTTTTTGTAATAAGCTTCTCGTTTTGGATCGCGTTAGTTCGCGCGAGGGTATCGTGAAAACTCACGCGGATTTATCGTTACTAACTTTTCGTCACGTTGGCGAGATACAGGCGCGTTTTTGTCTGGAAAGTGTTGACGGTGCTGTGCGTTGCTGTCTCGAGACCGTCGTAAACTCCGCGATAACAAATTCGTTTGCCGCGGTAAAACCCCGCGGTATTAACTCGCTATCTCCGTTGTCACAGAAATGAGGCCCATTCAAGCGAAGTGTGTGCCCGACGTTAAATATACGGTAAATTATCCGAAACGTCCCGGCAACCCCCTCATATCCTTTCGGGTTTGCGTTCTGCAGATATCAAGCTCGAGAATAATTGTGTACTTTAGACCTTAGCGCGAGGAATTTACCGTTCCTCTTCCGCGCGTGAAGATTAAATTTCCTTAAACTTTTACTCAAGACGGCAAAAACGAATTCACTTCAACATCTCGCTTGCTCGGCTACGTTTCGGTGTTAAACACCCAAGGATTTGGTGAGTTTTTGAAACTTTACCATACATTAGTATACATTTTACTAATAAAATACATGGTAACATTTTAGGAAACTCTTGTAAAGTTGTTGAAACCGCCAAGTTGTCCTACGATTACATGATTTTCAGGGTGAATTTTGAAAGAAAATTCTCTCCGTGTATACTTGGCAATTGCGCAAGGAAATTTGGTATATAGAGTTGTAACAGAAATTTTCAAAGTTCCATGAGTGCGGCATATCGTTGAGCCCCAGCACGCGATAATTTGCTACGTGTCGGCGCGAAAGACGGCGTGATTTCGAAGGCATAAAATCTCCGAAGGACGTAAAATCGATCAGGAAGCGCTCAGTCGAAAATCTTCCCGCGAAAGGAACGGCTTCGACAAACAGGATACGAAGTCATAACCTACATCCGTCGTGGCGCACACGTACGAAGTAAAAGGTGGAAGCTCTCCCGCGGATTTTATTCATGCGTTACGTCCGTAACGTCAATCTGTTTTCACGTCACGATCGAAGTCGGCAAATGCATTCCGTAAGGCGGCGTCGATTAGCTCGCCTTCCCGGCCGTGAATTGTTACATGGAATTATTACGTAACTTTAATGCGATACAGCGCGGCGTTGCGTCGCCCGACTGCAATGCGCGAGCTCCACGCGTACAATTTCGCCTCACGCAACGAGCCGAGCGAGAGTAAATTCGCTCTCTTTCGCCGCACGACAGTTAAATTATTGCTTCCCTTCAGAAAATTATTGCGACGATTTACGACGTTGTAAAGCATAAGCGAGCAGAGGGCGGAGGAGTAAAAACCGAATCCCAGGGAACATTGAAATTCCAGATATACAAATTATACGAGAGTACAGATCGAATTTATTCACGTTGTATTAAAAATTGTTGCAATTACTATGTGTGTTGCACCTCACGATCGACCTTTGAAATTTCACCGTATATTTTACTAGTAAAATAAATGGTAAAATTTCCAAAAATTCTTTGATGTGCCGTGTACAGTGTTTGCTGTTACCTAAATAAAATTATATAGATGATTATCTAGATAAAATTTTAGCGTTATCTTATCTTTATATAGATAATAAAAATAAGTATTATCTATATCTGCATCATAGATGAAAGAAAGTGTTATTTTTACTAAATTATCTAAGATAACGTACAGATAATTTGGTTTAGGGCCACATAAAAATACTTACACATATATATACAGTTACACTATTTAAATATGGATGGCGTTGTAGACCATGCATTTGTGTGTGTGTCATATAACTTAACCTAAATATATTCTATATCTCCCTTTATAATTTAAATTTTTCTATGATTTTTTAATAACTTTTTCTACTGTGTTTACATGAAGTCTTAAAAATATTATCTGAAAATTATCTAGATGAATCATATAATTTTATCTTTTATCTAGATATATTCAAAACCGAGGGGGAAACCGCTGACCAAAATCTTGTACACCAATGCCCACTAATGCCCAGTGGGCATTACTTTATCTTCTTATCTTCTTTTATCTTATTTATCTTCTTCTATCTTATTGTATCTTATTTTATCTTACTTTATCTCTATAATGCCCCAGCAAGACGTAATGCCCAAAAAATCTGTACACCACAATGCCCTCAGCGGTTTCCCCCTCGTTCAAAACGAAGTCATCTTTATCTTATCTAAGATAAATTTATATATTTTTATCTTATCTTTATCTAGCTAATTTTAAAATCATCTATGCACAACACTGGCCGTATATTTAGTATGCAATTCACTAGTAAAATGTGTACTAAGTATAATTACTAGTAAAATGTATGGTAAAATTCCAAAAAAACTAAAAATTCCCGAGAGGAAATTTTAGTAGGGTCCTGGTAGGGGCCTAAATAAGGATGCCTTAATGCCTGATCAGGTACTCGTCAACCCTGATAGGAACTGACCGTGAATGTAACGTCGAGAATTAAAATTGCCTGATCAGGTTTTCTCGAGGGGGAAACCGCTGACCAAAATCTTGTACGTCAATGCCCAATAATGCCCAGTGGGCATTACCTTATGTTATCTTATTTTTTCTTTATAATGCCGCAGCTAGGCCTAATGCCCAAACTAATGCCCAAAAATGCCTAGTAATGCCCAGTAATGCCGCAAATCTACACCACAATGTCCTCATCGGTTTCCCCTCGAGAAAGACTAACGCACGGTCGCCACGTCGCGGCAGTAAGTGATACTAGCACTACATATTCAGGTTAACGTTTATCAAACCCTATGAGGGAATCAGGCGCTCCGGATCAGGCACATGTCAGGAATTTCTTATTAGGGCATTCCTTACTTCCTCCTTATCAGGCCCTGATCGTACATAAGGCATGCCTGATTTCATTTCTACTCGGGTTCTTCGAAATGCCGTATATTTAGTGTGCATTTTACTAGTAAAATGTATGCTAATTGTAAGTATTGTATAATTACTAGTGCGCGTGTAAAATGTACGGTAAAATGTTAAAAAATTCTCATAAAATTCTTCGAAATGCCGCATATTTAGCATGCATTTCACTAGTAAAATGTATACTAATTGTACAATTGCTAGTTAAAATGTCAAAATGGATGGTAAAATGTAAAAAATTCTAATAAAAATTCTTGTAGATGTCCGCGCGGTCCCACGATTGCATGATTTTCAGGATAAATTTTACGAGAAAATTCTCTCCGTGCAGTTTTTCGCTTTGGAGGGCCAGATGTTCCGCGTGCCGGCAGAGTACCCGAGCGTTCTCCAGGCTGGAGCTACGCGCCTCTCATATTCGGGAGAGGTCGGCTTTCAGAGAAACGAGCCAGCGGACTTTCAGCCCTTCCGCAAAGTAGCGGCAAAGTCCACCTATCAACAAGCCGTCGCGCGGGGCCGTTCGTTAAGCGCGCGCGGCTGTGTACGTCGAGATAGAAGGAGGATGGTAAATATTATCCACGGGGAGGCGAGGAGCGCACCCGACACCCTCGCTGCCATCCACCCCTCATTCAAGTCTGGTGGTATCTTACGGCATTGAGGGCTCCTTGGAGCATGCGTGTTGGGGATCGCTCACTTTCGCCAGGTCGACCACCCCTGGAACGCACGACGGCGGTAACGTATTTTCGAAGGACACGCAGTTTACTCTGTTTTCCACGTGATTGAAACGAGCCGTCGTCGACCTCGACGCCCTCCCCCCCCTCCCCCTGGAAGAATAACGACCGAAACGATTACCCGACAAGTACGAGACTTCGACGACCGGGCCGTTTTTCGTTCTCGGCAACGAAAGCACGCGCGAATGAAGAAATTACTCTCTTTCACGCGCGCGCACTTTTCCGTTTCTTTCTTCCGCGTGGAATTAAAAATTGAATTAAATTAAAATTTAACTACAAAGTTTGCCGAAAATCCTCCGCACGATGACATTATTTGAGAAATACGAGGTACAAAACGCAAATAGATGCGTATGTACATCGACAGAAAGACATAAAGAAGTGTCGCTCAACACACGTTCTTTTTTTTTAATCAAACATCCCGTATAAAAATAGACGTCCATTCGCAAATAGCTCGAGCCGGATCCGGAATCACTCGCCCCGGCGAGTCGATATATTCGAAGAGAGTGGCTCTCTCTCCTCCGGCCGTTTCACGCCACTCCGAGACACGCGAGTGTATTGTATGCACCGACCCTTGTTCCGCCGACGGCGCATCTAAAGTGATCAATCGGAGAGAGGTTTCCGTGAATGCGCGCGCTCGGCGCGCGCTCGCTCCGCGTACGTACGTACGTACTTTGCTCCCGCTACGCGAGCCGGTTTCTCTCCCTCGGTTTCTCGAGCCGCGAGGCGGCGGCGCGGCACAATAACGAAATCCGCGCGCTGTGTTTACAGTGACGAAACGTATAACGCCGTTATGCGTCACGGATCTAAATCGGGATGAGAGGAGGACAACGGGGCCGTTGTGCGCGATTTAGAAACACGCGCGCGATTCCCCCACCCTCCCCTCCCCTCCTCCCCGCGATACTCTCTCACGCCTCTCCAAGAGCGCGATAATCCCTCCTGCTACAATAGGCGCGTGCGACACGTGCGTATGCACGTAGTCGGGTAAGTACATGCTTAGATAGGAGGATAGATATATGTTTATTTTTAATATCTGGTGAGATAAATATTAAATTGCTTTCGGATAACCCCAGTGTATTATCTGCTTTACCCCGAGTATGACCCGCGTCTAAATGTACATGGTGTCTGAAAATTGCGCACAATTCGTCGACATTGTTTTTTTTTTAATAACTTTTTAACAAACAACGAGCGACGGCTAGAACCTTGTCGCCTTGTGGTCTCAAATCCGACCTAGCTCGGATGAAAATCCCCGAGATTATCGATCTCTTAATTGCATCGATCGACGAGGAGCGCGGGGACGCCCCGCGAGCGCGCAAAAAGCGCAGCGCAAAAAGCGAGGCAAAAAGTAATGAGATAGTTGGAAATTTAACGAGCGGGGTCACGTCTCGTCGAGAGAGTCAATATTGCGTTATACGAGAGCGCCTCGTTAATGTGGCACTTTTAATTAAAGCTCTCATTGTCGAAAACGTTAAAATTCGCGGGCACAATGGCGGGGAGAGTTTTACGTATTTTGCCGTGTCGCTCATTTTGTTTGTGACGTCGTTGCTCCTGCTCGACGATTCGTATAGAAAAATATGTATGTATGGTACAAAAAAAATGCACGCCGCTATTTCATTTAACGATCGCACAAATCGCGAATGCGAAAAGATCGCGTTTTTATATCGCCGTCTGGCGCTTCGCGCGAAAATGGATATCGCGTACGCGAAAATTCTATATCGCTCGAGATTAATTGAATAACGCGAGGCAGAATGAAACGTAGTAGATTCCGACGTTCCAATTATATTTTCAAGGCTGCACTTTATTACTCGGTAATTCCTCGAAGATCGTTAAAGCGTTCTATAACAGGCCATGCTTTGCAGATATCGCGTGATACCGAGCGCGATGCGGTCGCGTTATCGACGGTAAAAATCCGTCCCAATCCGGGGGAACTCGTTAAAGTGCGCATTAACAATTTACATTTCGACGATTTTAACTTTTTAATTATATACACGTTACGCTCGCGTCGCGCTTATCCTACATATCTGGGATTTGCTCGCCGCCACGCTCGAATTCCTCGTGAACGAGTTAAATGACTCAGCCGTGAACGTGATCGTGAACGTTTCGCAATCGGATACGCCCCGAGCTGTTCGTCGAATGTGCTGCGAGGTTTACGACACCTCGCGCAATATTCCTTTCGCGAAATTAAACCTGACTTTGAAACAAAAGGGAGGGGGGCAAACCCCCCCCCCCCCCGATATCGTCGCAACGCAGACGTAATACTTTGGAAAAACATTTGCATGGTTTATCACGTACGCGAGCGGCTAAGCAAACATTTCTTGCGCGAAATAAATTCAAAAATGTAAACAAGCGCGCGCAGACCGCCCGGCGCCAGATGGGTTCGCTGCACTCTACATTTCGCCAATATTTTTGTATTGTCCCATGAGACCCCCCCGCATTGTCCCGTAGATCCCGCATACAGTTGTTCGATCTGTCTGCTGTTTGTACGTGAATTTATCTGTGTCTAACGTTGCGCGACGAAATCCCGCGTATGTTCGGCAAGAATTTCGACGCGTCGACGGTACAATAAGGAATTTATTAACGATCTCCTGTCAATTGCATTTTCAATTGTATCACAACAATGTGCCATCGATCCCGAATATTAAATAAAACTTTTTTCATATTATTACGTAACATGTTATTGAACATATGTTACGTACGCGGGGTGAGTTCTCTTAAAATTTACCTGCCTTGAACGATTTTATAAGAATTTTTTGAAATTTCGAACCGTCGACGGTGCAATAAAAATTTATTAGCGATCTCCTGTCAATTGTATTTTCAATTGTAATCACAACAATGTGCGGGTGCAGTTCCGAAAGGGTCGGGCCTCCGATTTTTTTTCACCTACGTATATTTACGTATTTTGACGTGCTGATTACGGATATGGAAAATTGGCGCTTCGCTTTTTATCCCACTTTATACCAATGTGCAATTGTGTTAAAATATAATTGCAGCGATAGAGCCCCCGGATGTAAAAAGCTCCCAACGTTCAAGAAATGTTTCTTGGAAAAATCGAGCGGTAAACCGCGGAATATGAATTTACACACTCACATTTCTATTCTCTCCCTCTCATGGCTTTAACAATACCTATAATATCTCAATTTCTACTACTATATTGACCTTGTAGGATTCTTCAGTGGTTCACCTGCGGTATGTTGTGTGCGTACAAAGCGATTCAGAGGAATGAGATAACATTTCGACCACAAATTGTATACATTTTAACCGCGTACATCTTAGGAGAAACTTTTTCTTAATAAATACTAGATACAAGACATGCAAATTCACTGTTTCGCCAAAGAAATTCAAAGTTTCACGCCTCAGTTGATAGAATCCGATCGATCCAGAGTCGTTTCTTTCACCGCAACATCGAAGACCCGATATTTCTCGAGAGTCATAAATAAACAGTCTCTTATCACTTTAACTGTTGCAATAAAATATAAAAATTTTAATACCATCTCAAGTTCGTTATTCATCCCCCCTTGAAGGAACTCTAATTTCAATCTCTCTCTCCAAGACACAGTCTCAATATTGAAGCCTTCAGTTGAAACTTGACTCCAGACTCGTCGATCTCAGAATTAATCTATTCGCGATTAAATGGGAATCAGATTTCTCTACGACGCACTCTGTATACACTGTATACACTGTAAAAGAATTACATGTAAAATTACGATTATTTAACAATCAATGAATAAAAGGGGCTAAGAGCCTTGACTGGGTGTTAGTGTCAGAAGATAAACATTTGTTTATTTAAGTATAAAAATTAACAAACGTTTCGGTTGATTTTGTGAAATAGTTGTGTTCAAAGAACACAAAATAATATTCAATTTTTAAATATAACACACATCAAGCGTCAAGTTATTATGTTAACATAAATATAACACATAAGTGTTACGAAAATAATAAAGTATACGTTTTTATGTTAATTTTACATTGAAGTAAGAATCAAATCTTGGTAACACAAGAAAATTTTACCATTTAAACACACAGATTTTTTACTGTGTACACAGGGTAAAGAATTATTTAACGCCAGTAATTGATTAAACAATGTAGAAAAATTGCATGACGACCAATAGCTGGCAAATTCTAATTAATGAAATTCATTACGAAAAATATTATCTCAGCCTGGGTTTGAACCTGGACGGCTACACTCTAGGCGGAGTAATTTGCCAGCCATTGGTCGTCGTGCAAGTTTTCTACATTGCTTGTACAGGGTGTTCCAAGAGGAAAGGTCAATATTCTGGGAGATGATAGTATCGGTGATTATAAGCAGAAATGCTCATATGAATATACGTCCCATTCCCCACCGTTTCCGAGATAGACCCACTTGAATGTCTCGTGTATTTACTTTTTTTTCTGTACCCTTCACCCTTTATCCAATCTCGTAAACGTCTGCGGGAATTTACTCTTATACGCCTGTTGACTGCTGTGCCGATAACATTGTAGAAATGTGCAAAATGCCTCGCATATTCACAAATGTCGGATACGCAGATATGCTGAAGAATACCGTCGACGCTTTCCTGCACGCAGAATTCCAATTCGTGAGCAATAAATATTAGAAATAGTACGCAGTACTTCTCTCTCGTCAGTAAGTATGCAACTGTACATTCAAATAGCTCTATCTCGGAAACAGCGGGGAATGGAACATATGTTCGTATCAACATTTTTATTTAAAATCACCGACACCATCACCTCCCAGAATATTGACCTTTCCTCCTGGAACACCCTGTATAATAAGTAAGCTGCTTGCCTTTAGTTGTGTAAGTTTTACAACCTTTTGTAATTCTTCATCGTGTATAAACAAGTATTTACGCGACAAAGAGTAAAATAAATTTTATGGTGAGAGTACATAAACTTATATATTTCCATTAATAGTATAATAGCTACACTTATTGCGTATGTACTTTTTTTAGTGTACACGGGTTGCTTTCCTCTCGGAGAACACCGACATTTTTCGCACAAATCGACACACGTTGCTTTCCGCTTGGAATTTAATTCAACCTCAACCGACACCTTGCGGCTCTGCCCGCGAGAAGCGTCAGAGTGGTTTCAGACTGAAGGACGCACTCGATAGAATCCATTTTCGACCAAGCCTTTCTTTAAAGTCTGCCATTTCAGCGGCAAACTGTGCTCAACAGACCATGGTGGGTCGCGTCGACTCGTGACTCCTGAGAGGAGAGCAGCCATACAGAATCGCCACGTACCTGTTCGCTGCGAAGGAATCCCGAAGGCGCCGCGTCGGGCGACACGCGCGGGGACGAAGTCAGGCCTCTCGAACGTCGCGCGAACACTCTCGGCTCACCGGCGCGCACGGCGTGCCGTCGCCAGCGTGAATCCCGTGCCGGCGTGCAGAGACAACAACGCGCGTGTTTACATTCCGCGGCTCCCGGCGGTGCGAAATGGCGCGCGACTCGTCCGGGGGATGGATGCCCGCGAGCGAGCCTCGAACCCGCACGTGTCCCGCGATATCGCGCCGCTCACACTGGCGCGGCTGCTCCGCTACGCGGAACGACGCGCCGTTTTCCTCACTGCACTGTCAGGCATGCCCGCGGCGTCCGTCCCCGCGGCTCCGCGGTCCAAGCGCGGTCGCAGATTTCGATCCAAGTGTCCCGCGGCGCGAGCGACTGCGGTCTCCGCGCTTCACCCCGCACTTTTTATTTCCCTTCTCTCCTCGCGCGACGAAGGTCCCGTGACCGAGATCGCGCGCGCGCACACACACACACACACACACAACCGGGACACGCAACTCGGGCGGCAGCTGCTCCGAGATTGTCAGACTCCGCGGATGGATGGATCTCGCGCTCCGTTTCTCGCGCGCGCACGGATCGACGGGGAGAGGGGGGGTGTGACAGGGTGACGGAGGTGAGCCGATAACCGATAAGTACGCACGACGTCGCGGAGCGTGGCGCGGGGTCCCGCGCGTTCTCGCGGCGCCAGGGCGAGAGGGGAACGGCGAAAATCCGCGGTGTGCGCGACGAGAGGCACCTCCGGGCAGGTGTACCACGGCGGACATCCACGCTCGCTCTGAGGGTGCCGCGGCGGCGGCTCCGATCCCGCGCGCATCCGCGCCGCGCATTACGCTCACGTCATTGGCCCGGCGAGCCGACCCCTCCCCGCCCCGCGCCGCGCCGCTGACCCCGCCGGGGACCGCGGCAGGGATTCTCCTCCAAGGATGCCCGAGGACGGCTCCGCTCCTGAGTATCGATACTCGGACTCCGATACCGTTTAACGAGCGTCGCCGCGGCGCCCGACGCCCGACTTCCGGCGGACTGATTTTTTTTTTTTTTGCGAGACGCAGAGTATATTGTCGCCCCCGCGGCGTAACGCAGGAATGTTCCTCGCGGCCGGCGTAACCGGCGGGACTTTTCGTTATCGCGGGAATCGAGGTCCGTGAATGCTTGGTTCAAGTTCCAGTTTCGAGAAATGTGTAGCCAATCGGCGCGCGGCTGTTCTTTGAAAGCTGCGCGTTTATTGGCCACGCGTTTCACGAGACTGCAACCTAATGGATCGAGTTCCAGTTCCGAGAAATGCGTAGCCAATCAACTTGCGGCTGTTTTATGAAAGCTGCGCGTTTATCGGCTACGCGTTTCTCGAGACTGCAACTTGGATCGAGTTCCAGCCCCGAGAAATGCGTAGCCAATCAACTTGCGTCTGTTCTGTGAAAGCTGCGCGTTGATTGGCTGCACATTTCTCGGAGCTAGAACTCGGGCCAAGTTCTGGCGTCGTGGACACAGGCCTTTACGCGCGCGGGTAGACCCGCCGCCGAAAAAATATTTCCCCGGCTGTCCAGTTAACCGACTATTACTCATTCGCTTTTCTCTATTATTCTTTTCGGACGGCAGAGCGTTGCAACGCAATATAAATCCATTTAGAGGAGATATCCATTCCCGCCCGCTTCAAATTCAAATATAAATAGATTTTATATTTTGTCTTTCAGGAGATACTGCACTTTCAAAACCGAGTCTTTATCCGTCGCTCGCTCGCGTACTTACGTGTATAATTTAGTTAAGGCGAGTTAATAAGTTTTTAAACTAATTTCGAAACCGGCACGAAAGCGAAACTTCGCAAGCCTTGAATTAATTTCTCAACTTAAATATAAAAAAAAAGGAAATTCTGAAAACAGCAACAAGTGGATTATGAAAGTTAATGTAAATGCAATATAAGGAAAACGGCAACTTACAAAAATAGCGAAAATATTTTTAACATTATTCCAAATATTATTAACGGCGAAAATATACAGCAGGTGCTTCACCAACGAAGTAGAAAGGAACATTTTCACCGGGGTTGGCGAGCAACTCGTTACTTGTAACCAAGTTACAGTTACACATTTTTTGGCAACTCTAACTTAACTTCGTTATTTTCTCGCCATCTGTAACTGTAACTTAACTCAGTTGCATTAACAGTTACTTTATATATATTTTAAACCTCCGTATAGATCGCATAAGACCTTGCATTTGCGCATAAACGCCTTTATCGCTTCACAATTTAAATGCTGATTTGATATTATTATGTTCATTGCAAGACAGTAACTGCAAACGATTCGTCACCTGTCGAGTAACGCGTTACTTTTCAGAATTGGTGACTTGTAATTGTAACCAGTTACATTTTCAGCGAAAAGAAAACTGTGACTGTAACTAGATCCTTTTCTAAAGCAACTTTCCAGCCCTGATTTTCACACATCCATTTTTCAAGCGGTGCAATCAAAAATATAATGTACGAAAGCAAACTGTATCAACAGTAAAATTCATACGAGGATGCAAGTTCTCATCGGGATGAGAAAATAATCTAGCTTTGAACGTGTCTGAGTAGTTCCGTGTTGGCAATGTCGAGGAAGAAAAGTAGATAAATGGGAGACATTGCCGAGACGCAGCACCCGAGGCGAGAAAGAAGAAGTGATGTTCGTACTATTAACCCAGGGGTGGTAGAAGAGAAACCTTCGCTGCTCCGGGATCTTCGTTGAGCGCCATTACGCCGAGAATAAGAAATAATTGCGTGGTACAGAGGGTCAAAGTCGTGAGAGCGACCTGCTGCCTGTGATCCGCCACAATACCAGCGACCTTTAATCTCGTCTTGTCCGTTCCTATTTCTCTCCCTCAGTTTGCGACTCATCTATCTTATATCCCTGTGTATTGACCGTAAATACGGAAACTCCAAACCGATTTTATCGCAATCGGACTCTGCCGAAGCAATTGTTTTCCTGTGTACCAGGATAAATTGGAAGACTTCGACGACGATGTTATCTCTATAAGACCTGTTACCTTTCTTTATATAGACTTTCTTTATATAGTTTTCTATAAATCATTTTGTAATCACGATCATAGAAAGTATGCGTGTTAAACGTGCTTTCGCGCAACACAAAGGTCCATCGTATTATTAAAATTTTAATGAGTTTTAAATAATCGTAGATTCAGTTATTTGTAGAAGAAGAAATATTAAAAAATCCCCTAGTTGCGCCGGAATTTGTACAACCTTTTTTAATAATTTAAGCTTGAATAAATAAAATTACTTTTTGTTATAAATTTAATACACTTACACATTTTAATATACATTTTTGTTTTATTCACCACCACATTGTATAGATGTATCTCTCATTAGTAATGTCGCAACTAGCATTGCAAATAACAAATAGATGTTTTATCATTAAATGGTGTGGATGCTGACAGTATAACAGCAATGAACATACGCTAAAAATGTAGATATTGTTGTACGTATCTGCTGCAAAGTATGGATGCCAGTATGCTTATCTGCTGTAAGTTTTTA
This sequence comes from Vollenhovia emeryi, assembly GCF_000949405.1. Lineage (NCBI taxonomy): Eukaryota > Metazoa > Arthropoda > Insecta > Hymenoptera > Formicidae > Vollenhovia > Vollenhovia emeryi. The sequence continues at coordinate 134,367 of NW_011967059.1, read as the reverse complement.
AGATTAGCAGCAATGCTCCGTTGGTAAAGAAGAAGTATTCGAATCGGTGTACTATCAGATATACTGATATCAGACACAATTGCTATTTTGGTACCGATTGAGTACAATCTTGGATGGTGACAATTATAAACATTTATGCTTATTCTGCAGGGTGAATCAGAGCATATGCCCATTCTACACCTAGGGATGATCCTACTTTTACCACATCCGATACCCCTTCTATACCTAAAGCTAATCCTACTTGCAGCTTATCCGAGGGAGTAGTATAAAGTGTAAAAGGGTACACTGTAGTTGTACTTTGGTACGATTGGAAACCAACCAAAGTGTAAACCTTTTACACTTTATACTACTCCCTCGGATAAGCTGCAAGTAGGATTAGCTTTAGGTATAGAAAGGGTATCGGATGAGCCACAAGTAGGATCATCCCTAGGTGTAGAATGGGCAATATGGTTGCACCAACCTTTTGCCATAAGAGGTGAATTACCGACCGCAACTGTAGTCAATCCTGGAAAAAAATGGAAAAATCTCGTTATATACATATGTATGTATGTCTCAATCGTGTAATATCTAATTGTATCTAAAAAAATATAATTGTTATACAGGGTGAACCATTAAGGCTGTCCCAACCTTTTACCATGAGAGATGGATTACCGACTGCAACTGTAGCCAATTTTGGAAAAATGGACAAAATCTCATCATATGTGTCTCAATCATGTAAAACCTAATTTTATCTTGAGAGATATAATTAAATATTATATGATTGAAACATATACATGTATAACTATAGATTTGTTCCATTGTTTCCCGGATTGGCTACAGTTTCGGTCGGTAATCCGTCCCTCATGGTAAAAGGTTGGGACAGCCTTAATGATTCACCCTGTACATACATATTATACATATCACACGATTGAAACATACATAACAAGATTTTTCTACTTTTTCCAGGATTTGCTACAGTTACGGTTGGTAATCCATCTCCTATGGTAAAAAGGTTGCTGCAACCACTCTGATTCACCCTGTATACAAAATGTTATACTTATGGAACAGAATTATAAGATTTATAAGTATATGCAATCCGAATGCTACTCGAAAGTAAAAAAATGTTATTTTAAATTGGAAAGTATTTGTTATTATAATTAATTAACATTTATTTATTCTTTATGCAATCGGATCACGAGAGATGGTGCTGGTTGTTTTATTTAATGTTATTGTCGCTTCATTTATTGTTGAGACGAATTCTTGCATGCGAATGCATTATAATAGCTTCAAAGATTGATTCATTCTTATTTTATAATTACTCGATGTATGGTATATGAGTTTTAATTTGTACGTAAACAAATATAATTTTTATAATAAATATTATCTCACACGTTCCATTGTCTACACATGATAAATCCATATATTTAATTTATATTAGTTATATAATATAAATGAAAAGAAACAAGAAGAACGAGAGAATATTAAAAACAGGGGACTCCTCAACATTACGCACTCACATTATTGCTAAAATTAAACTGAGACTTGATGACTCATGAATTAACGTTCATAACTGAAAACTTTACACGGCCAGGCTCAATAAAAGCGCAGTGCCGCGTTTCACCCAGAAGTCCGAACCTTGTGTTCCAGCTTTGAGATCTACAGCGACTACGAACGCAGATCTCATTTGGTCGCCGCTCCTCTGGGGATAATAATAACAAGGACAGCTGTAGAACTCTGTGAAAGTTAAGCGAATGTTGGTTGTAATTGAAAAGTCTGTTTCTTCCAGCAACCGCAGGCGTATTTGCACGCGAAGAAAATCAAAACGCAGTAAAGTGATTTTGATATTTGCATGGCTATTTTACCTCTGGCTTTCTTTTTAACATGCTCGACAGGTCGAAAATGAATCACCGGCATGTTGCATACAAGTTGCATGGGCGCGGGCTCGATGAGAATGCCATTCTCTTTATTCCAGCCGGCGCCTTCCAGAAAAATGGATCGTATGTACACGCCGTCCTAGAAAATTATGCTGTTAATAAAGTAAAATGTACAATTGCAGTTGGCACATTTACGATTGTCGTGGTATCATGATTAGTAAAAATAATAATCCATTTGTCACTTTTCTACATTGAAGAATATAAGGAGCACGGCGGGAGTATAGTTTGCATTAAGAAAATTTCTCGCTCTTAATTTCGCATAATTAATATACGTATGTTACTGCGAATTCGAAGTTAATCGTATAAAACGATAGAATTTTTATCTCGGTTCTTTTTCCTACACAGAGAGATTTCTCTTTTAAAATCTACCCTGAAAAACATGTAATCGTAGGACAACGTGGCATTTTCAAGAACCTAATGAGAGTTTTCTGAAATTTTATCATTTTACTAGTAAAACGTATGGTAAAATTTCAAAAAACTCTCACAAAATGTTTTAAATCGCCGTGTTGTCCCACGCTTACACGATTTTCGGGATATACTTTGAGATAATTTTCTCCCTTTGTGAGAGCATCAAACATTTTTATCATACCTTTTACTAATAAAATTTCAAAGACCCTCATAAAATTCTTCAAAATACCGAGTTGTCCAACACTTGTATAATTTTCAGTGTACGTTTTAAGGGAGGATTCCGTGTAAGAGCTGAACAATTACAACTTACAGTGGAACAACTTATACGTATAAACGAGAAATTTGTATTAGCCAATAAGCACTATTATTCAAGCAAGGAATGTAAGCTCCTTATAGTAAAACGGTGCTCGATATTAGTCGTCCCGGACCGAAACTGGTCCGATGAGCAATTAGTCTAATCGCTCGTAGTTACCACGGGCGGCTCGATTATAGCAGACTCGTCGGTTGAGAAGACAGTAAACTCCCATGACAACGAATCGATAGATACGTTCCACAGTCTCGCCGAAGTTTGTAGTACCGCAGTAAGGAATCCGGTTGGAAATGTATACGCAGCTAGCCAGAAGAGCAACGGCGGATGAGTGGTTTGAGCCCAATTGGCCAAGTGCTCGACTCGATTGATTAGATCCCTCGTCCAAGCGCCCAGCAGTTTCAAAGACGGATACGCGGTCAGCCATGAAGACGGCACTTGCCCGTCGTATATGCGCGCGAAGATTTCTTCCAGCTCCCGCGACATCAGCACCGATCCCTTAATTCCACGTTCAAGTTCTTCAAGGCTGTCGCGGGTTTTTGCCAGCAGCACGTTGTACCGCCCGATCTCTTGAAGGAGCACCACGTCCAATGGTGTTTTGTGCGGCCCTATCAGCTTCTCCGTTGCCTCGTAATCGATCGTGCCCGGTATTTTCGAGAGAATATCGCTCGCGAGTTGCATTACCTGCAGAAAACGATGAGATGCCGCGCATAATCCCATCGACTGTAGATTCCGCACTGACAAGATTACTCGAAAGAAAATTAATACGGTAACAACAACCGGATGTCGATTAAAACGGAAATACCAACGTTCAGCAACGTGAAGTCTATTTCCACTTACTTTCCTTTATGCTTGAGTTTTTTTTTACTTTCTCGTTCAAAGGGAAGATAAGTTTCAACAGTTTCGTTCGCTTACCTTCTGCTCCTTGTCCTCGTCCATCTCGACGCTGACCACCTGCACTTGAAGACTCGTGAGGGTCTGAAGCATGTTTCTGGCCTCCGTCATTAAACAAGTGATATCCGCGTTTGGATGCTGACCAAACGCTTCCGGCTTGTCGATGTTCGGCAGAATCGCGATCAAGTCGCGATAGGACTCCAAGGAGCCGTCGCGAGGCACGTAATAGGTGGGCAGTGATGACAAACGATAATGGGGGGTAGTCAGGACGTCTCCCGTGAAATATTGTTGGATGTACGTCATCAACAACCGGCGATCCCAGTCGTCGGTCACGTGACCACCGTAACAAACACCTGCTATGAGATATTTCAAAGATTCCCACGGTGTGACTGGGTATTCATCCAGGTAAACTTGCAGCAGGTTCTCGGAAACCTGGAACAGATATCCCGCCATTATGGCGATTGTGCTTCTCCATCATCGGGCGTCGCTTTGACGAGACAAATTTAAACGTTACAAAAACGCCACGAGCCGGAGTTACCGTCTTCTCAAGCAAATTGCAGACAAATAAAAAGCTCTCTACGTGGTTGCAACTTTTGCTCGAAAATACCTCGAAATCGGAATCGTTGAAGCTGTAGACTACGTTCCAGCCGAGCTGCTGGAATTTCTTCCGTTCTAGGAGAATAGAGTGGAAGAAGATCAGCGTGAACAGTAACTTTTTATATTTAGACTTTTCTTGGCACAGGTCGAACTGCGTTTCGGTGATTAAACCGTAAAGGCGCTTCATGTTCGCTTTTAATCCTCTTGGCGGCTCGGTAGTCATTTTTGTCCCGGCCTGAAGGATCGATATAGGAAACTGAGGTGTCGGACTTGAGCTGAGCCATAATCTGTGAAAGAATTTTAATGCTCGCTCTTGAAACATTCATATCGTTACGTGCCGTGTTCGTAAATACTTTGGATTTTTATGCTCTTCGTAAATTTTGCGCGAAATATTGACTCGAGTCATCTCGCTATTAACGACAAACTTAAAATGACAAATAATTATTACGATCACTTTCGGCGTGCTATACTGCGTGAGAAATAGCATTGCATGAAGAATGTACGACAGTATTTCATAACTTTGGCATACCTAAATCTTGGATGTAAAGTTTGGCCGGAGCCGAGCGTTTCCACGATTTTATCGAGCTTGGGCATCCAACTGAGCGCGAGGTGGCAATTCGCAAGAAATACCCAAGACCCTTCTTTGGCACCGATCTCTATCATGCTGCGTAGAGAATAAAATAATATAGAAATCACTGGGAAATGTACTAAATATTGATTCGAACGCCGGGCATTGATATTGTTGAGCTGCCATATTAAAATTTTTGTTAAATTTTAGTCCAAGCAAAGAATGAAACTCCTCGCTGGACTTTCAAGTTCTGGTCGATTTAAGCTCCTCTTAGTGCTTTGATCTCAAAGCGTCTCGAGATTACAAATGCATTGTATGAGCTTCTTATAGGTAACCTTGTGGCAATAGGAGCCTGTCCCTGGCCTAGCGATAGAGTCAGGAAATTGGCAGTCATGCCCTGATTATCCACCAGCTGCATGAGCACACCGGTGGGATCCACGCCGGGCGAAAGAACGAATATCAATGGTGTCCGCGCCACAGAATCGTGTAGCACTGCTTTCAGATCGAGTGCAGGGGGCTCCACGAAACTCTGACTGAGAGTGCGCACAATATAGGTCATGATGCAGAATGATATTCTGTCAGGTCGACAGCTGCGGATGAATAACATTTTCTGAAACTCGGTGCATCCTTCCTCCCATTCGCCGACCAGCGACGTAGCTTCCGGCTCCGTGCTGATGTACCTGTGAACGTTAAACGAGTTTATAAAAAGATATTGCATGCAAATACTTGCACGTAACACATATTTCGAGTAAATTATCATAAGTGTGTGTCTTTTTCTAAATTTTATTGTTGCAACATAAAAGAATAAGAGAGAATTAATATAAGCAAAGTCATAAGAAAGCCAACGACTAAGTGCAAGCAATTTAAAAGCGCGCGATGTTGTCTAGCTTAAGTTTTCTCTTTGATGAAATCTGAAGCTCTTCTTAAGGTACTTAACGAATACATTCGTTTCTCTTTGCTTTACTATGGTCGCGCGCGACTTAAATAGAAAACCAGGTAAGCGAAAAGTATTGCGAGAATGATCCGTCAGAAAGAGCTGAGGCGTCGAAATAACGTGACGAAATAACGATGTGACATTGTACGACGTCGCACGCACCAATTGTGCCAATCTCGCGGGAGCTGCTCGAAAGAAGAAACGAGTCCGTGAAATCCGGGCAGCTTGTCGAGTTCCGTGATGTTGTCCCAAGTTTCATCCGGCAGCCACGGCACGGGTTTGTCCGGCTGATTTTCTCGGTCCAGCACGATCCCGCCGCGGAGCAGAAACGCGTATTCCCCTGGGATGATCTTACCTTGCGCATCCAATATCTTGACACACATGTGAAAAGAGAAGAGTAGCTTGTGCTGCTCGAACAGACCTCGGCACGTGTTCCTATTCGTAAAAATAAAATCCATCAGACGAGTTTGTTTTTCTCTAAGACTGCGCATTTTTCTTCTGCGCGCATCAATATATCTGCAAAGCAGAAGGACCAAAGAGAACGTCACATTACGTTGAGCGCGCGCGCGCGCGCGCGCGTCTCAGCATTTTCCAACAAAACATTGATTTATGATACCGTGTAAGAGATAAGAGACTGATAAAAACAGGATACATTTTTCATTAAAAAAGTTTTCTCGCCAAGATTATATATTACATTATTATACATTCTCATTTAAATTAACGTTGAAAAATTCTTTTGAAAGGGATTATCGTTTAAAACGATATTGCACGTCGTTTTACGAAAAAGGGGGCGCAATTTATCCCAGTTATTTCCTTCTCATGCAAATTAGTGATGACAATTAGACATCACGGAGTAAAGAGGGCGAAGTATTCATGAATCTCAGTTTTTCTCCATCGGTAAAAGCCGCAAGAGCTACACGTTTTTGTAATGAAGAGATCAAGGATTCTTTTATACCTGTACACCGCGTGTGTGTGATAATCATTCAAACTATTGATTCTCTCGGACAAGTTCGCTTCTTTAGAGCTCTTGTCAATGGAAAGCATAAACAGTGCGTTGTACGCGTCGAGGGAGAACCGATACATGGGATCGATAGCGCCCATGTCGTTCAGGACGAAAAAGAGAATCGAGGCGCGCTTCGAGCACGGTTGATATCCTTCTCTCGCTAGATCTATCTCCTTTTCTGTCTGCTCAGCAACAGCCAGAGATTCTTGAATGGAAATGGACGTTGCCTTTGACGTCTTCAGGGTATTCAGCAAGTCGAAGTCATCTAGAAGAGTTTCTCCCGCCACGCTCAGCAAACTGATAGGAAAATATACCGACGTTAATTATCTCAGCTAATTACGTGTAAACAGTGTTAAGAGTTAACGATCGAAACTAATATATTCCGTTGTATACAAAATCAAATGCGTCGCTCGTACGCGCGCGAGTCTACGCTTCTAGCAACGAAAAACGTTTGGATTCTTAAAGCTTATGGCAATTTCGTAGAACCCACTGAAGTATTTTATCCTCCAGTTCTTTGAGAGTCCGTTTATCGGATGCGATTGTGAGAACCAGATTGTCTTTCTGTTCTTCGAGCTGCGGCTTCTCTTTCCTGACCACAATTGCTAGGAGCTGCGCTTCGAGTCCTACACGCGCGAGAGATAGAGTTATATTCCCTAATCTTGTTCCATCTTACTCTAAAGTATACGGTAAGACTATTAGTTACCCTGCTCCTTAATGGTGAAGTTGCATAATGTCGTTTTAGTTGAAATCTCCGGAGCGTAGTGGGGATTCGAGAGTTTCGTAGTCATAAACAGCCGGAATTGCTCATTGTAAGTGATCATTTTGTCGTTGAATCGGATCATCACTTGATCACCTGCAGCGCCCGGAGACGCAGAATAACGAAGGTGAAACGAAACGAAATTAGTGTTTGCGTTTTTTATGTTAAATGTGACTTTTGTCTTACTGTGAATCAATCGTATCCGAGTTAAGTGTAAAACGGTAAACTAAAAGTATTTTCCTACTTATGTCGTACCTTTCTCTTCGACGACATACAGTAGAAACGTATTGCATATAATAATTTTTAGTATCTTTTAATCTTAACAAGTAAACCTTTTACAATTTCTGCACAAACGTAATACAATTATGCGAATATAATTGTATATATATAGCGTTAAATTCTACCTGATTTAACGAAAGCTTTTTGGAGAAGCGGGTTCAAACCCGGATCGAGGGTCTCTGCAATATTTTCGAGCAATACTGGATTTCCGAACTGAATTGCTTTTTCCAGAACTCTCATAAAGTCTGCTTGACCAAAGTCGATTACTTTCAGTGACTGCGAATGTGATTGTTACATTAAAATGGCAAAGTAAATTCTCCGATTGCGCCAGTTTAAAATCGCGTTTCATCTCAAATTAGTTTTCTAATTTTACATTAAATCCGTATAATATCATCGACCTATGGTCGGCTACATTTACGTTTTTCGCCTCCATATTTTTGATCCACTTCACCGCCTGACATTGCGGATCGATTACGAGGGGCCAGCGTGTTCCTCGCGTCACTATAATGCCGTTCTCTGTGCTGAAGCCATCGGATGGTAATCCCTGAATGTTCCACTCCCTGATTGTCGATGGATCAGCTAGGAACTCCTTCACATCTAGATTTGGTGCTGTCGGTATTTCTCGATCACACACCTTAACCGTTCGACGAATTACAGCACAAACGTTAAATTGCTATCCATACAAGAGAAACTAATCGCTTCTAAATAAAATGCAAATGATAAAAACCACTTCTCTACTTTCTCGTTACAAAAATATTTCGTTCACATTACATAGTACATTAGTTTGGAAATTTTACGCGGAGAAGTTTTCGATGCGGTCTGGTGAAAGATAATAAAGAGAAAATAAATTTGGTACTTGCCTCCTTAAACCAAATGCTCAGCAGTTCCTGCCTGTAATTGGATACAAACGGACCGAGATAAGACACAAATCCGGTAGATATCAAACAATCACCTGGCAGCCAGTCAAAATACTCGGCTAATGACGCCACTGTGTTTTCCCATAGGATTCGCTCATCGGAAAGGCTGTCCACCAACATTCCGGCGCGCTCTAATTTCAGCTTTAACAGTTCAGCCTGAGAGAAAGGGAAAATGTAATTATACAAACCTAATGAGAAACGCATACAGAAAATTTGAAAAGAATAAAAGAAAAATACAAGCGCTGAAATATTTCTTAAGCATATATTCCTTCTGTCGATTAATATTACGGCTATTATAATGGTCCATCTGGTTTTACCAGCGGCGTATTAAAACGCTTATTATCGCAGAGATGAATGCAAGCGGAATTTCCTTGTAGAAATAACTTTTTAATTAATCCGCGTAACATTGCGGACTAGACCTCGTTCGCCCTGCATCAATGTGGACGTTGGATTCGCTCGAAGGAATACGTCTTGTCAATGGAAATGCGAGCAGGCGCGGGCTTCTGCAGTTACTGAGGTACAAGTTTGTATAACTATAAGTGTTACCGGTGGATGGAGCCGGATTGGACCAAGCCGACTTCCTTCACCGGCCCGCGCTCTCTCTCTCGGCTTTATGCGAGGTCATTTCCGGCGCTCTAAAGCGCAAGAAAACACGGGTGTACTCGCCAGCCTAATCAAATCCTCCTTTTCTTTCATCTTCGCGTCGTACATCCGCTGTAATCTCTCGAGCTCCTCGCGCGAGCTCTGCAGCTGCTGCATCGCCTGCTTTAAGGCCATTTCCTTCTGTTTCAGCGACTCCAACGCGATTTGTAGTTTTTCCCGTTTCGGTGCCACGATTCTGCAACACATCGTGAAAGTATAATCAAATTTTCCGCAATAGCAGAGTGACGCGGCGTAACTGATGGAATTAATTAATTAATTAAACATTTGAAGAAACTTTAAAAACGTCCGTTTCATACATTACATAAACACATTAGATCATAAATATTTATGAGACCCAAAAACAGAGAGAAACGTGACTGATACGCCGTTGGAAAATTTCGTTAATTCATTTTGCGAGCGAGTTACCTGTACAGCTTGCCGTAATTTTCCATAGCTATCACCCACATGCAAAGTGACTTGGCTGCAGCAGACACCACACCGACCTTTATGGGATCGAATTCGGGATTGGACGTGTACTTGGCTATTGTTCGTAGAACTCTGTCCGATATATGATCTTTGTCGAAGTCACGAAGCTAGAAATCAGATCAGAGCGAGTTAGCTCGTGGAAATGAATGGACTTGTCAGTCGCAACATTGTCGCTCACCGTATTAATGAAGTTCACGTCGCTGAGTTGGCGCTTCGCTTCCGCCCACGTAGGTTCCGAGTTCTTCAGGATCATCACGGCCTCCATCACCATCTCGACTTTCGGCGGCGGCCGCGCGAAGGATTTTATTTCGGACAAATCTTTCTTGCTCAAAGTTTCCAACGCCTGAAACGAGCCACTTTTACATCGCACCCTATGTTCCATTTACATCGAATCTTCAAATACATCCGGTTTTTCGCGTTCAAATTTCTTTGATAAAATATCTTTATCTAGGAAAGATAGACAATTATCTCCTTCTCGCTCTTTTACTCTCGATTAAAGAGACAATTGCTCGACAATAAAGCTTTGATTGCCGAGCAAAACCCTTTTATTCTTGATCGTCCGTGAAAGATGTTGTTTCAACATTGAGTATTCATGGTGCCGTAATATTGCGAGGACTGAAGCGCTTGAAAAATGTATCGAGGAAGGTCTCCTATTACGAGATAGACCTCTGATATGAGATAGTAGGCTTTTTTCCAAGGGCAATAAATTCACGGTAGGAACCAACAGACGATGCCTATTAATTTAGCGGAAACCCCGCTGTCTCATATTAGGAGCTTGTCCCATAACAGGGTACTTTCCTGTATACGAGGCGAGAGAAGAGATTGAGGGAGAGAATGAAATTGTTTAAAATGAAACCATTTTCTTAGAAGGAGCGATTCGACACCGACCTTGATGGCCTCGTTCAAGGCAGGTTCGACGGTCGCCAGGTCGGCCCTCGCGAGCTCCTCGAGCTTCTTGAATTCTTTTTGCTCCTCGGCGATACGGAGCGATTTGGCGGTGATCTGTTTTTGCGTCTCATCAGCGTCGCGGCTTTGGTTTACTACGCGCGCAGCAAGTGTTGCCCAGTTAAAAGCCGGCGAACGACGCAGGCGGATACCGTATGATTAATTAAGCGCCCGGGCAAAGTTGGAGACCGGCGCGGGCGTTAAAAGCAATAAGTTTTTATAGATTAATCTGATAAACGCCGCCGATAATATATCACTGTCGCGTGCGCCGTGTACCTATCGTTACGAGGAATTCTTCGCACTCCCCCGTAGATTTATGAACTTGCCGCTGAGTGACTTCGAGCTCCGCGGCCATTTCTTTAACTTTCACCCGGGTATCGTCGATCTTCGAGAGGCCGCCGCGAAGTTTGTTCGCCTGATCTGCTAAATCCTGTCTTTTTCCCGCCAGCATCCTGCGTGTTACGAATACGACCGCCGTTTTATTTTTATCTCCCAAGACACACCGTGGAACCGCACGCTACCGCAGTAAACGCCGCGCTATTTGTATCAGGCGCAATTACGTTGTCCAGTCTTAAAATACTGAAACCACCTGACGCGGTCTGTCCCGCTTGTTCAATGCTCACTCTTTATAGCCGGCCACCAGCTCGATAAAATTCACGGGAGTCACGTAGTTGTAACGCTTCATTTCGGCGGCCATTCTGCGAGAGAACTGGGACACCGTGTCGTGGATCAAAGAGAATGATGCTGCAATTCCATCGCGCATTCGGTCCTGCAACGGCGGCAACGGTATGGCCGTCGCGGATTGTCGCGGTTCCTGCGGAAAAGTGCATCCTCGTAGCGTTCGTTACGGCCGCGGTATAAATTTTTTAACCAGCTACATCCGCCACATCTCCGTCCTTGCCTCGCGCACGCTGGACGTAATAAAAATCGTTCCCTATAAAATGCTTTTCATTTCATGCCAGGATTAACGGCGGTCCCTTATGATACGCGTTCGTTTCGTCGTCTAATATTCTCTAAATTAAAGCCAGCTGCATTTAATACATGATTATTTCAGACGCGTGATTATCCATTCCGTCGAAATTTTCGCCCGGTGACGAGAATATTATGACGAGAAAGTATCTTCGTTTTGCAATATTAAAAAAGGGGACGTAATAGCGCCAGAAGTCATAAATGCATTAAGACTAAAAGCTGCGTGAATAATAAATAATCTAGAAATGGGGCCACGCCGTTTAAGAAGAGATTCTTATACAGAAGCGAGGAAGACTCGTTGCAGTAGTTGGACAGTAGTTGTGTTAAAAATATAAAAGAGTTTTATGGATTTTATCGACAGCCCCTAGTAGCACAATATATCGGCGCAATATTCCCAATATTGGTCCAATATTGTAAGATGTCCATCTTATAATACACCTTTTCTTATTTAGCCAATACTGCCGTCCTAATCCCAGCAAACACCAAAGTAACAATTACATAACATCAATGCAAATGTAATATAACAGGCATGTGTTATATTACATTTATATTGATGTTATGTAACTGTTACTTTGGTGTTTGCTGGGATGTAGAAACCGGTATCTTCTAAATTGTTAGTTTCGAGAAAACGCGCATTTAAGGGGATCCTAAAGCCGTCTGTTTTATCGACATTCTTTGTTAGAAGTAATCTTAGTTAGAAGTAATCTTAGAAGTTAGTAATAATTAATTGGCTTTATAGAAATGCAAAACTCTTTTTACGGAATTAAAGTACGCAGCAAAATCTAGACTATGCTGGTCGACTTTGTATCAAAAACAAAAAAATAAAAATTCACTAGTTTTTTTACACTTGACGACAATATTTGCTTGATACAAGAATTCTACAATAAATATATACAAAATGAGACCAGCATACTCTAGGGACAACATATAAGAACAATATCGTGCAATTAGAACTAAGATTAATAGCCCAGAAAAAAGGATTACTAATAAACGCAAGTCTAGAAGAAAAGAAAAAGAGCAGTATGGCGTGTAGAAATGGTTGCAGGCTTTTTCGAAAGAGGTCGCTGCCAAACATCTCTCAAATTGTCAGTAAAGCTCACAGTGTCGACAATGCTAGAATTCGATCCTAAATCTCGGTCTGAGCAATGTGTAGGCTAATAAAATGCTGTTTTTTTTTCGTAAAAGTTGCAAAGTTTTCGGACTGAGTAGAACTTGGAATTAAAACTGTCGATAATCGATGTTTTTAATTCCGTCTCCTATCTTATCGACACTGATCGAGTTTGCCAGCGGCTTTAGGATCCCCTCAAGTTCTTATAGCTAGGCCACTACGAAAAAATGTGGACATACTGCAACGTGAATAAGTTATTTCATGTTAATCTAGTGCTCTTACTGCTTTCTAACCTTGTAGGACAACGAATATTTATCTAGGAAACATAGAAAGTCAGTTAACTACAATGGCCAAAAATGGAGATGCTGTTTTTTTTAGATTAGGACAGCAGAATATGTCTATTTAACAATATTGCATCAATATTAGACCAATATAATTATTACCAATATAATATAATTATTATCGTGCGATATATACATTTATTCCATGGCCAATATTGGCTTTACGTTGGACAATATCGGCCAATGCGTTTCCAATATAACCAACATCGGACCAATACTTAGCCAATGTTTAGCCAATGCTGGTGTGCTACTAGGAGCGGCGGGACATTTGTTTCACGCGGGTTGAAGCGTCCGCCTAATTGCGACGACACTTCTGTGGAACTCGCGTAGCGTCTTCCTGCCGCAACTTTATTCGAGGGACCTGGCATGAAACAAGCACAAAGCGTTCCCCGGCATCTTGATGAATTATGATTATCAAGGGCATTTTTTCGAGGAATCCGAGCGACCAATCTCAGCCTCGGCCGGCGGGAAGAAATGCGGCAGACGTCCGTATCATCAGGGGCAAACCGTAGATGGGAAAATAATCGGATTCTCGCTGAAATGGTCGGCAGCGAGGTGCGGGCGCGCGGGAGGGGAGGGGGACGGAAGATTGGTGGTAGGAAACGCGCGTTGATCGTAAGAATCGAATCGAATGGAATCGATCGCGCGGAAAGGGGAAGGGCGTACCCACCACTTTATTTTCGCCGGTGATAGTGAGCGTCAGATTGAGATTCATGAGGAACTTGTTGCCAACTTCGAGGAGAGCTTCTCTCGGCCATTCCAAGAACCAATCGATGGTCGTGCAATTGATCAGGGAAGGGTACTGCCGTAATCTGTTCCTGAAGGCATCGCCGATCGGGCTCATGCACAGGATCAAATGCATATTGGCACGCGCCCTCTCGATCAGCAGGGCATACACCGTCTCGGTCGTCGGTGTCTTCCCGGCCCTTGTTACTTCGCTCGATAGCCTATTTTTTATCTGAGAAACATAACGTATACCCCTCTGAGATAGTCCGCTCCTCGTATTGATCTCATCTACGCCGAGCTAAATTGTTGGACAAGCGCGATTTATAGCGAGAAGCGTTTAAACTGCCTCAGCTGTACGTGCATCTCCGTCGCGTGAAACAGTTTCACTTTTGAATTACACTTGATAAGTGACACAACCATTTCTCCGCGTTACACTATGTAAATTTATCTGCACTCTATATTCACAAAGCTTCATATAATAAATAGGATTATCCCTTAGCATAAAAAAATTGTAAGAACGACACTCTCCGCATTTATTTGAAAAGTAATTGTGAATGTCAAAATATTGTTGTGAACAACGTTGTAAGCGTAATCTCTAAATTTTTATGTTTCTCGATATTTTTACGACTTTCTACAACGTTTTTGTCTTATAAAGCAATTAATACGATGATTTCTGTGATCAATATTGCGTTAATAAGCGAAGCTGATTCGTCGCTTTTGTATAATATTAAATATAGCATGCGATTGAAACATTCTTATCTTTTTAATAATAGAAAAATGTCTTTCGAGCACTTGCAAGGTATATCTCATGATATAAGAATGGCAAGAAGAACACGAGACGGGGAATAATTAAACGAGATATAAATTTCATATGGAATTGGAAATGGTACTTCTGTTATCTTTTTCATTTCGCTGATTCTCTTTCCCCAAGAGAAAACGCCCTACACAGAATAACGCGGATTATATACGGATGGAGATGAAATGACGGTGGCGTGGAGCGTATTAACCGACTTACGTCCTCTATTTCGTCGCTCTTGTAGAGATTAGCCACTTCGCCAGTACTCAGCATATTGTTGACAATCTCCAGAAACTGCTCCTCCACTACTTGAGTATCGCTGAAGAGGAAACTGGTCGGTTTGTTCTCCAGCCCGGTTATTGAGTACAGAGTCTTGAGATCCTCACGAAATTCCGGCGTCCTGTACTGCGCGGTAACGGTAATTTGATAAGTGGCCAGGTCGCACATGTAACTGCCAATGCGCGAAAGTGACTGTCTGCCGCTACCGCCGATGCCAACCAGAAGAATATTACCGCGGGGCTACGGAGGGACAAATCTCAAACTCGTCGTCGCATTTAATTGAACGTCGCGCGTGAAATTTAATAACAAGCGCCGTAATGTATAGAGCTGTAACAACGCCATCCTCGATAAAACGTTATTATTATGTAGCACGCCACGTGAATCACTAACCTGCGATATTACACGAACGATGCGGCATACATGTTCGATCGCGTCGCGAAAGAGAACGAGATCGAGGCGCACCACGCCAGGAGAAACATTGTGCTCATCCATCTGTTCTTCCACGTAGCGCCTTATAGCACCGATATCAGGAAGGTCTTCGTATATATCCCAGGCATTCATGAAACCGCCTACAAATACATTCGTTGAGTTTAAAGTGCTCTCGATACTCGAGACGCAATAAAACCAGGAATGAAAAGAACGATGATAACTGGATAGCTATTAATATTAGTGTTAATAAGTGGCGGACAAGGTGCGTTAATGCTAGGCGAAGGTACTGAGCGCGTTTACCGAAAACCGGGCATATCTTCTCCGGGCAGACGTTTTGAAAGGTCAACTCGAAGTACTTGCCGAGCTGATCGTTCAGCTGAGTCACGAACCACTCTCTGTCCCTGAAAGAAATTGCTCAGCATTTTTTTCTCTCCCGCATCCCAGGCCAAATTAAGTTAATGCCTCTTGAGCGCTTACTTCTCGTCAATAAGCCGATCGCAGAAAACTCGGAAACTCTCGTGGACCCACAATCGCAGGAAAGTCTGCCTCGAATACTGATAGTCCTTATGGCTGCGCAGCAGCCCCTGGAAGACCTGTCGAGAATCGATACCATCTTACGTGTCCGCTGCCTACTTTGGCGCGATTGTCGCCGGTTGCCCGTCGACTTCTTACCTTGGAAATGTCACGCAAATTAAACAAGTAATGCATCTTTGTCGGAGTGGGGAGCATCTTCTGGGCAACGCGATTGTACAGCTCGATCGTGGCGAACGTTATCTCATTCGCTGAGAAGAGAACGTCGTTTTATGCAATTGTCAATTACGTTTCGACTAGGGTTGTCTCGCGCTTACATATCCCTTTCACTTCGGCGTGAAATTCGGAAAGTTGTTGCTTCAACATCGTGCCGTAAATCCTTCTAATCTGCCTCTCATTCGGAAAAGTCATGTTAATGACATTGAACTTCGTGACTAATCGATTCGCGATGACATTGCGGCCTCCACCAGGTGGTCCCATCGCAGCTATTAATTGCACCCTCTCGATGTATTTTCTCGTTTGCTTCTGGCGATCGTACCTGTCAATAATGTTTTACACACTTGTTGCAACGGATTATTTCAACATATTTCTCGCGATATTTTTGTGTTACATTTGTTTCCGCCGTTTCCCGCCGGGCTTCTCGCCTCGCTTTCTTATATTTCGTTCGAGAAATATTACATATTGTTATAACTTTACCAAAATCCGTAATCAATCCACTGGCGGATCAATTCCAACGGCGGTTGCGACCCGTACCTCTCCTTCCTCGGCATATTAAAATCATCCATGAAAGCGATTATGGTCTTACCGCCCGCGGGAACGTAAACTCCTTTCTTTCGCTTCTGTAGTCTGCTCTCTATTGCATCCTAAACCATGGGGAGTCAATGTAAAATGTTGATTCAATATTTAAGACTGTTATCCATTCGATACACCTTCGGAGCCTTACTTGTACGTTACCGGATGTAGTTTGGGCCGACATATTTACAAGCAGGCCAGTGTATTTCGTGTCGTCTAGGAGCTCAAGTACCGAGTGGATAGTCGACGTTTTTCCTGTACCCACTGGGCCCACTACGAGCACCGGGAAACCATTCGATAGAAGAGAACTTACGACGTAATCGTATCGTACCGTGTCTACCGTAGGTACTATTATCTTGTAGAACGGTAGGCTGTAAATTCGGCCAAGGATACACCGGGTTCCGTTTTAAGAGACGCTACGCTATTGGCGCTTAGCATAATTTAAAAATCGACGGACACAATTAAACGTGGCAGAAGTTTAATTATTCAATTCGAGTATCTATCTATAGTTCGAAATATGGAATTTACGTTCAATTCAAGATATTCTAATTTCGATCTGATTCTGAAGCTAATTAAATTCATACGCTGCCTTAGTTAAACGGTTTAATATCGTAAATTGCAGTCAACCAAGAATACCGTGGAAGATCATAATTGATCGCGCTCGCTGAGAAAAGACGATTTCACGATTTTCGCGAAGAAATTAGAGCGACGTGTACCAATTTTACGAGTGACGTTGTCGCTTACTCGGCCTGAAATTTCCAGGCGGGCGATAATTTTTCCTCCCACAAGACAAAAGTGCGCATACGCGCGTCCACGTAGTAGTCGTACACTGTGCCCCGTAACGGAAAGAAACTTTCAATTTCCCTTATGAATTTATCCATTTTCTGGCGACCGTCCTCGTCGACCGAGGCGCACAGTGACCATATCACGCTGCAACGTAGAACTGAATGTAGTTATTTAGTGCTCTCAAACACTATTACCATGTCATTAACTCGGAACTTGTAGTTTAATACGACTTGCAAACCACCGGAGAACAATATCAGCATCACTTGGAAATGTCCAGGAGCAAACGGCTGATATTCGAACCTGTGTTGCTTGCTGGCTGCGAATTTGCAATTTTATCTATTTGCTGAATACGCGGTTGCGAATTTGCAATCTTATCCATCGCCGAGGCGCAGGCTGTCTCATATGGTTCGCCGTCGAGGCGCGTGTTTTTAAAACAATTCGAGGGGGCCAAACGTACCAGAAGAAGAACCACATTTTACACATGCTGGCGAAAAGGTCGCGGTCATCGCCCAATTCCACGCCGTTTTGCGGCGTCGCGAGTACCTCGAGGAGCTTGCAGAGCGACTGAACGGCGTTTAATTCGGCGACAGACACGAGTTCCTCGCAATTCCGCTGTTTAAATCCCAGCATAACGTTAACGCGGCTCTCGAACAGCTGGTTCATCTGATTGAAAGGTAATAAAACTGTCACGCTCTATCGGCCGGCGATCGATTATTCGTTGCGAAGAGCCGTCTCACCTCCTCGACAAACTCCGGTTTCTCTCTGTACTTTTGCAACCACGACTCGACGTACGGACGCCAACCAAGATTCTTGTAATCATTATAAATCATGCCTGCCCTGGAGACGGTCGCGGGAGAGGCGGCAGCCAAGTCTTGCACCTCGAAGAGCAACGAGACTTGGTCGGGCATAACGATACGTTCGTTATTTACCAGCGTCAGTATCTTAAAACGCAATTTTGATTTTTCAGGATACGCGCTAGTTAGCCTCACGCAATTTTGTCCCAAGAAAGAGCGAAGAGAAGCGACGGACGGACAAAGTGTACCTTGTTGTCATCCATGACACTGTTCATGTTCTCAATCCAATCAACGTCCACAGGTCCATCAAAGAGGATCCACTTTTCGTCGGCGGTGTCGTCTGTCAAAAGAGCGCTGAGCTTTAAAGTAGCATGTTTTCCAGGCATAAATCGCGTTAGCGATAGAGAAACAGGCTCCCGTCATGTTCTTATATTCTTTTTTTCCCTAGTTTTACCAGGTTTTTTTCTAGTTTTCCAGTTTTACGCATTTGTAATTGTCAAACCGTAAATAACACTTTTACCCTAGAGTATGCCGGTCTCATTTTGTACATGTTTATTGTAGAATTCTTGTATCAAGCAAATGTTGTCGTCAAGTGTACTAAAAATTAGTAAAATTTTATATTTTTCTTGTTTTCGATCTAATCTAAAGTCGACCAGCATGATCTAGATTTTGCTGTGTACTTTGATTCTGTAAAAGAGTTTTGCATTTCTATAAAGCCAATTAAAAGATTACTTCTGACAAAGAACGTCGATAAAACAGACTTTAGGATCCCCTTAAATCGTGAAGTAAACAGATAGATACGTTTGGGCGCGTAAAATATGACCTAAATATTTTTCGTATAAACGATTCGCTACTTTTAGCGTCTAATATACTTATTACATCACACATATTACATTGCAATCAATCAAGCGCTTTACCGGAACAAGTTTTCCGCATGATGGACGATATCACTCCGTCGAGCCATTCTCCGGTCGAAAGATTGTACTCGCCGTAGAGTTCACCGAGACTCAGTGCCTTAGGATTAATGGGATGTACGTGAACGGTGTTAAAGCCCGGCTTTCCATCGCTCTTCATTGTCGTCATCGTATTCTGCAAAATCTTCCATGTTGCGGTTTTTGCGGTGTTTGACGAGCCGACGATCATCGTTGAGTGACGCGAGCTCTTTGTTTCATACAGTTCGATAACTTTCGTTACTATCATGGGGATTGGCTGTAATAATTTAGGCGACCAATTAATCCCGATCTAGCTAGACGATTCGCCCAAAGGCTTTCTATAGTTATATTTTTGTCAACGCTGGAGATTAAGAGAAACATAACAGCGGAGAGAATTTCTTTTTAAAGTTCACCCTGAAATTTATGTAATCGTGGGACAACATGGCACTTTGAACAACTGTTTAAGAGTTTTTTTGAAATTTTACTATAGTACACTAACATAAGTACAATTACTGGTAAAATGTAATGTAAAATTTCAAAAAACTGATAAAATTCTTCGAAATGCCGCATTGCCCCACGATATTACATTTGATCTTCCGGATAAATTTTAAGAAAAATTCTCCCCGTGTATAAATTGATATTTGTAAACGTTGAATCAGCACGAATAATTTCTCGATAAACGCTCGATCCTGTTTTCAGAACCGTGACATAAAAAAATACGAATGCTGGCCCCTTCCAGCGAGCGAAGTTATATCCTTCCTAAGTAGATTACCTGCAGCTTCAACTTGATTGCCTCGCTGGTTATATAACTGATAATTTCCTCGTAATCCACGGTTGGTACGTCTACGTTGGGGAAAAGATCTGTGGTGATATCGAGGAATAGCGGTAGGTCGTCCGATGTAAGCTTGGCGACATTCATATCTTTCATGGCGAGAATAATTATCTAGATAACGTATAACTTGGCTGATGCAAGTTTACTCTTAAATGGCACAAGAAACTGTTGAGTTTTCTTGCCTTGTAAATGTTTCAAGTAAACGCAGTAACATGAAATATAACGAATAACGTGAAATAAGGGGATGCTGGTGTGATTTTGTGATTCTGCACTTTTTGCACCTTTTGCCCTTAAACCTGTCAATTTATGAAAACATTTGTGTAATATACAAATTACGTATGTGGCTTTTGTGTACACACCGAGAGTGTTCCACTAATCAACTAAATCAGAGAAGAGCATGGTGTCATTAAAATTAAATTTAGAAGCCTAACAAAAAATCTATTCACTCGAATAAGTTTTAGATTATCTATTCAAGTGAATAGACTTTTTGTTAGGCTACTTAAATTCAATGACACCCTGTTGTTCTCTGATTTGGTCCAATAAGTGGAACACTTTCGAGCTGTACACATAAGCCTTATAATTTAATGGCGTATCACATAAATGTTTTCATGATTTGACAGTTCTAGATGCAAAAAGTGCAGAATCATTCTAGCATCCCCTTCTTAAAATTTATCCTAAAAATCATGTAATCGTGTTGTGCATTTTACTAGTAAAATGTACGGTAAAATTTTAAAAAACTTACAAAGGTCTTCAAAATGCCACGATTGCATGATGAATAGGGTGAATTTTAGAAGAAAATTCTGTCCGTATAATTTTACTTTGAGTTTCCTTTTTAAGTAAAATTTTCGCTTTGTATTTTGCGATAATGGATGGCAAGATTCTGGTTTAGTCACCTCCTCGTCGGGCAAATTGGGATACAGCCGTTTCTTCTTGCCAGCGTATCGAGTCAGCGTTACTATACCTCGCAAACCAAAATCATAATGGCATTGCTTACTAAGCTGCTGCTGGGCGAGAGAGTATAAAGTAAAGATCTGCAAAGGAAAAAAGCGTTGTGCAAAATTTTTAGCAAATTTTGATATTGAAATTTTTTTTTCTCTAAAAAGGGAAAAAAATATTTGAAATAATCCAAATTGTAGTAACGGCTCTCAATAAAATCAAAGGTAGGTAGGGAGAAACGGCCAATGCGAGCCCACAGCAGGTGTCCGTGCGAAATTGTCAATGTATTTTTTTAAAAACAATTTAATAAATAATCCAAACGTTTCGACCCGGGTCATCCTCAGTTCATTTGAAAATTATTGAAAATATTTGAAAATTATTAGCCGCAGTAAACGAGAGAGCATGAAAATTGTCCCATAAATTTAACGATATCGCATCATTGTGTTATTATTCGTAATTTACGAAATTACTTAAAACTTTGCAATATCTAAGAAAATTTCGAAGCGCGAGTAACCTTTCTAGCAAGCGTGCGTGTGTCTCGAAACCCTTCGCCGAATAAGTTGATTTCGGCAATCATGCCACTATCCGGCACCATCATCGAAATTGGTCGGAACATAGACTTTAAATTGTCTGGAAGCTCGGTACGTCCGGCGTAACCAGGATTCATTGTGATGAAGATGCCGCAGGTGTGTACCAGAGGTAGAGAGGCGCCGTCGAGAATGAATCTCGTAAGTCTCTGGGCGAGAGCGGTCAGTATCGATAGGATCTGTTGCGCCACTACCGATAACACTTCGACGTTAATTCTGCGAGCAAGAAAAATATGTCTGTAAAAGGTCCACTCCCTGTTTGTCTCTTAGTCCGCAGCTTCTTCCACGTGTGTCACGAAAACAATTCGAGAAACTAATTAGCTTCGTTTTACGAAAAGTAAAAATAAAAGAAGTCATTTTCACATATATTCTATGATAATTGAGTAGCAAAAATCTTTCCTCCGTTGCTAGATTTTTAAATGTCGACGAGGTGTATGACGTTTCTATTCGCGGGAACGGCATTTTAGGTTTCAATGGTATTCACCGATTGAATTCGTCGAAGCATCCCCAGGCCCCGGTCTGCGACAGTCCAGAAAATAATCTGCCCATACTTTTGTAGTCCAGCCCTTCCGAGCAATTTTGCACGATTACGTTGAAACCCAGCGCTTTTCCCAGGTCTTTAACCGTTTCAGTTTTCCCGGTACCCGCAGGTCCCTTTGGGCTGCCGCCGCGATACAAATGAAGAGCCGTTGTCAACGTGATGTAACATCTGCACGGGATATAAACGCGAAGAGTTATTTCACATTATTTAATACGCGATAATACGTGACACATGTGTGGAAATGGAAAATTAACAGACGGGAGAGCGCTTTAAATAATCCGCGATTACGAAATCGTACATTTATTACATTACTTTGCGCGTGTTTTAATGAGCGTTTCAAAATGGTGAAGCAACAACGCACAGTGCATATATCGTCCTCGCGTTTTATTGAACGCGAGGATTACGCGGGCTTCCGGCCCGCACGGGCGCGACGAGGATCTTCATGTAATTTACAGCGTATTGGCGAAATATCTCGACCATCAGACCCGTATTCCAGGAGCACAGCTGCAATTCTGGCATTCGATTCGAGGAATACGTCAGAGAGTGTGCATATGCTTCGACGCGGTTTGCGATTTAATGCGTCTATTCGAAGCACAGGCAGGCAGTTGATCTACCAATCTCTCGAAGAAGAGGGAAACAGGAGGACACGGAAGATTAAGAGTCCCCTGCATACTGGGAAAGTGGGGCGGAGTTGTCTTCTTTCCGCAAGACAAATCCCTGGGACTGCGAGGGTGGACAAACGTATCGCGACGGCAATCGCCGTCTATAAATTAAAGCAACGAGAGCGGTGGCCTTTTATCGCGATTAAATCGATACCGCGTTAAGCAGCGATACTGGGCAGGATGCGCCGCTCGTTCCGCGTTACACGTTTATCCTTTGATGTCGCGGCGCGTCAAGTGTCCTCCTTTCGAGGCTGCTCTTGAGATCGCATCGCATTGTCATTACACCGCATATTACGTCGAGGGCTGCCGCGTCGAGTTATACGGCCACGCGTACCCGCGATATTGCCTCGTCGATCGAAATTGCATCTGCTCGGGCCCTTGCGGTGAGCATTTTTCCACATTTCTTCGGCTGGACGCGATTAATTTGTGCCACCGGAGATTACCAAGTGCGAGGGGCCATTTCTTTTTGAGCGTTACATTATGTATTTTGGAAAATATACATACATACTTGCGCGTACGATCATGTAATAACATTAACTTTATCGATTGGTTTGGCCTTTTGGCCTAGAGCCAAGGACTTGGTTTACAAAATTACTATTCCGCGCACGCTCATTCCTTCATTCTTCCCTTTCGGTTTTCTACATTCCTCCCTTAATTTTCTTATCTCTGTCAGCCACCCGACTACTTTACTTTTTTCCTTCTTCGTCTAATTCAAAGCGGATACCCGGAGTGGGTAAATATATGTTCTTCAAGGCGTTACGTAGTAATTTTACTTTCTAAATATTTGCCATCAATCTTTTTGATTACCATCTCTCATACGTGTAATTATAAGGAGAGAATTTCCTCTTAAAATTTACTCTGAAAATCACTAATCCTGGGACAACGTGGCACTTTGAAGAACTGAATGAGTTTGTGAAATTTGACTATACATTTTACTAAAATGTTACTATACACTTTACTAAAATGTACAGTAAAATTTCAAAAAATTCCTAAAATTCTAAATATGTATGTCTAAAAGACGACTAAAATATGTCTTAAAGATGTTTCTTAGACATAAGTGCTGTATGGGTTTTTCATTACCATCTCTCATACATGTGATCACACGGAGAGAATTTTCTTTTAACCCTTTGAAGCTTGGTGGTAACCTACGTTACCACCTCAACTTCTTTACTTTTTGGCCATTTAATTCCTAGTTAACGCATTTAGGTCGGGTTTTTTGAATGTTTTGCGTATCCTAGCAATAAAAGAACGTAAAAAAGTTGAGTAGTCTTTAATATCTATTGTAAAAGTTTTATAAATAAATATGAAAGACAGCCATTTTTTCGGAAAAATTCATTATTGACCAAATCTTTTAAGATTGTTTCTTGAAAACTTTGTACAAAGGGGTTTTCGGGGTCGCTCATTACAAATTTAATGTCAGATTTTCAAAATTCAAAATGGCCGACCCAAACTGGCAGATACAAAGTACGTACATTTTTCAAGTTTTCAAGTCTTTCAGCATTTTCGTTTTATTACGATATTTAGGGACTCATCACGTCCGCGTCGTCAGCTCTTGTAAGTAAATTCTAAGAAATGATCGAATTTCAAACTTTGCATTCGCCATTTTGCGCGCGCTATTTTTTATGTTCTATAAGAATTTTCAACTGGAATTTAGATTCCATGGGTCCTAATAATATCTAAATAATGTTTCTTAGCACAGTTGAATTACAGTTAAATGATGTTATTCTTTTAAGTTTTGGATTCCGCCATCTTGAATCCGCCGTTTTGAAGTATGAAAATTTGATGACGGATTCGTAATCAGCGACTCCAGAAACCCTTGTACACAAAGTTTCACTAAAATTGATTCAATAGAAAAACGTATGCTTCAAAGGGTTAAATTTAACCTGGAAATCATGTAATCGTGGGACACCGTGGCACTTTGAAGAACTTTATGAGAGGTTCTTGAAATTTCACCGTACATTTTACTAGTAAAGCGTATACTATGTTTAATTACTACTAAAATGTATGATAAAGTTTCAAAAAGCTCTAAAAAAATTCTTTCAAATGCCATGTTGTCCCACGATTACATAACGTTTGGGATGAATTTAAAGAGAAAATGTTCTCCGCGCCCTTAATTTGCCTAATTATTTTGAAGTAGCGCAATACATTCGTCGCTCTCACAGTTTTCACCGTAAAATTTCCCTTGTAATTCGATCCCGCCAGATTCAAGGGTGCGAAAGTTCCCCCGAGCTTGAGGACCATCTCGCAGCCTGTTTGAATTAAGCGATCATCGTATCGCTGCCACCGCGACGTGTGACGTTGTTCCCGCGCTAAGATATAACTAGTTACATGAAGTACGATGCGCGCGATAAGTATATCACGAGTTTGCGACCTTAATCATGTAACGCGAGCTATTCGGCGCGATCAGTATCGCGGCAAGTTCTCTCATTAAATACAACGGCGCACTTAAAACTTTACCTAATCGGACATGTGCAGAACGGCGTCAAGCAATCGCCGTAATCGTCAGCCTCCGCTGACCTAACCCAGGGGGGAGAGGGTTGTATTACATCGCCAATGTGTCGAACAGTAAGCATTACTCGCGCCGTCGTGTGTTACCCACGCGCGTGACAGACGAAATTACGGCTGGCCACGATCTGGTGCCAACTACGTGACTAACTATAGCGCACGAGCGATAACCACTGAGAAACTTCTGTTTCAACATTGCTAAACGGGACGGAGTAACGGCGACCGACTAAATACGTCGCAGCGTAACGTCACAAAGTAATTTTGCAAATGGCTCCGCAATCGAGTGCATATACGTACGCCATTATTCGTACTCGCCATACAAATTCACTTGACATACATTTCGCCGAGTATCCGCGGCGTATATAAAAAGCCTCGGTTGAATTGCCGACGTAATGCGTCTCAATTTAATTGTTGTCTGTCAATTTCTTTCTTTCGTGACAACGCGGCGAAAGGTACCATACCGTCTTCAGTTAAGATCGCGCGAGATTTTATTTTTATGCTTCGTCGAGTGTTAGAGAAAAGCTGTTAGAGTTGTTCAGCTTTAAGCCGAATTGTAATAAAGTAGTAGAGGAAAGTCCCCTATTATGAGACAGGCTTCTAATATGAGATAGCAGAATTTTTGTTAAGTTAAGGGGACCCTAAAGCCGCTGGCGAACTCGATAAGTGTCGATAAGGTAGGAGACGGAATTAAAAACGTCGATTATCGACATTTTTAATTCCAATTTCTACTCGGTCCGAGAAATTTATAACCAATTACTTTGCAACTTTTACGAAAAACAGCAATTTTATTAGCTGCACCTTGCTCAGACCGAGATTTTAGATCAAATTCTACCATCATCGATACCATTACTTTACTGACAATCTGACAGATGTTTGGCAGCGACCTCTCTCGAAAAAGCCTGCAACTATTTCTATACGCTATACTGCTCTTTTTCTCTTCTTCTAGACTTGCGTTTATTAGAAGTAATTTTTTTTCTCTAGGCAATTAATCTTAGTTCTAATTGCACAATATTGTTCCTATATGTTGTCCCTAGAGTATGCTGGTCTCATTTTGTATATATTTATTGTAGAATTCTTGTATCAAGCAAATATTGTCGTCAAGTGTACCAAAAACTAGTGAATTTTTTATTTTTTTGTTTTTTATATAAAGTCGACCAGCATAGTCTAGATTTTGCTGCGTACTTTGATTCCGTAAAAGAGTTTTGCATTTCTATAAAGCCAATTAAAAGATTACTTCTAACAAAGAATGTCGATAAAACAGTCGGCTTTAGGATCCCCGAATGCATGTATTGCCCTTGGAGTGAAATCTGTTTAGAGGAAAATTGATTGCTAGATCGCGTAATCGTTGCGGGAAAAGATATGTCATTGAATGTGGACGTTGAGAACCTACTGTCTCGCAATACAGGACTTTCCTCTACTATTTCCTAAAAGTTAACTGGTCGAGAGAAAAGTAAGGAGACAATTAAAATAACGATTGTAAGGCAAACGTGTTATTTAACTTGATTAATTAAGCTAAATATTTAAAGGAACGTACCGATCTGTCAGCGGAGTGATTACGAGTCTGCCAGTGTTACCCAGATATTCGTATCCGTATCTGAAGTGAGTGTTTGTCTGCCGGACAACGCAATCGTCGATGTCCGCCTCCCAATAAAATCTTAGCTGCGACAGCCATTCGAAGTCAGACGCGTTTTTGCAATCTGAAAAAATTCGGAAGTTAGCTTCCGTTTCTTCCTCGTTTCCCCCCGTTTATTTTCCGTTCATTTAGATTAACGGCGGTGAAGACAATATAAGAGTAAAGTGATATTACGTAACTCGAAATGCTACTTTGCAATATTAATGCGCGTTACAGAAAGTACGAAAATCTAATTTCTCCGTTTTCAACTTTATTCTACGAAACTGGGTAAACGCGCTCGGAATGCCGTAGCATTTTAAAAAGAAATTCGAACGTCAGTTGTTAAATCGTAAAAATCAGCTGTATTCTTACAAGATTAATCCTTCTAAAAATTTTATATAAGAACAGCCGATTTACAATTAAGATATACAAGAGATTGATTTTAAGACCGACAGTACCGACCAAAATTAAATCCTTTCGATTTTTCGAGCGTAACTAATTTTAAAAATTCGAAAGTCACGGTGTATTTATCCAATTTCATTGCCCTTTATGCGCAAGATGCACCTGTTACCAGGTGTCTACTGTAAAATGGTAAGCACATTCGATGCACTTTGACGAAAGTCAATGCTCAGAGAACCGAAAGGTGGTATTATTTTGGCCGGTACTGCGTCTTGACGAGACTTGCAAAGGAGAATCAGCAACGTAGAAAGTTAAAGAATTATTACGCGTGAAGACGAGGAGCAAGAGCTTGTCGAAGCACATTTATGCTGAATTTATATTCCTCGAGAAAAACAAATCCCCGCTCTCGCACAGGTATATTTTTCGCAGCATCCTTTCCCGAGATACTATCGATATACAAATTTACGAGAGGGAACGCGCCGGCGTTTCCTCACTATGGCGCATCATATCGCCAACGATATAATGCCGGGACGTGATGCGGTTGCGTCGCACGGTCCTATAAAGTCCGTAATTTGTCGGTTACATCCCACGTGTACATTGAGTATACGCTGGCAAAACAAACGCGTGGCGAACGAATATTGAATGAAGATAAAAGGAACATGGGCCGCGGAGATAGGGCACACAAATCGAACTCGACTCACTCATTTTGTACATCTTCTCGACGACGTCTCGCGCGTGTATCTCAATAACGACGATCGCCTTGAGCTTCAGTCGGTCCAGCCTGCTCAGGTCACCCCGTATCGCTTCGGAGTATTTGTCCAACGTCTGATTCTGCTTCTTCCTGAGCCTTCGCAGCGGCTTCCTCGAGTCCGCCATCCTTAAGTGCGTGGGCAAATCAAACGAAACTAATTGGACCGCGAAGATATACAGCTAACGTACGTAATTTCGCGGCTACTCCTAGCTCTTATACAGTTTAGCCGCTCGTCTTCAGTCGAGAGTCCGCAGAAGACGCCGGGGGAAAATTATCTTTATACGTGCGCGATCTTCGAGGATATTCTTCAAGTAACGCGAGAGTATTGTCGCCTTCGCCCCGCAAAATTATTAACATAAGGTTTCTCGTGTTCCCGCGAAGTTTACGTGTCAGCTGAAATAAGAGTAGGACGACGACGCGGCATCGCGCGATGCACTTTTAGCAATATTGTTTCGCGCCGTCCAACGCATCCACCTCGTCCCTATTTTTCCGACCACGCGCGCTCTCTCCTCGGCGTCGTTTTTCCGAGGCGGCCGTGCAAAGGAAAGGTACGTCGGGCCTCGCGTAACACGCCAGCGTTACAGGAGAGACCCAGGGACGAGAGGGATTTTATTCGGTGGGTAGGGATACGGTCGTAGGTATGGGCTAAATTATTCGCGGTACGGCTAGTATATGCAAATGAGGGAGGAAGAGCGCTGCCCGAGGTGCCGTCGCCGGATCGCACGACGAGACGTAGAATATGCAAAATTTCTCTTATTAGAGTTGCCGTGTCTCTCCCGTCTCTCTCTCCCTCTCTCTCTCTCTCCCGCCCGTCCTTCCATCCCGGCGGGACGGCCCTTTCTCGCCCTTATATGTCACCATCTCGTCGTCCTGTTCCCTCTGACTCGTCTCGGTGTCCATCAGAGCCCACCCTCACGTTTATCCCGTTTCCACCCTTTCCTCGCCGGCGCGTCGTGCCTTCGGCCGGCTCGGTTCAGCTTCAGGCTCGAGTCAGCTCCAACGGCCCTGTCCGCCTCACGTTCCATAACTAACGCAGCTAAATTTCTCATAGGCAACGGCCACTCACTTGCAGTGCAGCAGGGTGCGCGTGCAGTCGCTCGTCCATTGGATCTGAGTGGACGTAATGCCCGGCTGGCCCGGCCATTCTTTCACCCACCTGTCGCGTTTCGCGAGCATTTTTCGCAGCGCTGTCCGACACTGCCTCAACACCTCGCGCAGGGTCACCCTCATCGCGGCCTCTGCAATTGTCACCCGCGTTTTATACACGCGCACGCTTCCCGCTGCGAATTCCCACCCCCCGCCCTCTCCCGTGTCCCCTCGTGCTGTTTCGCGCGCGCACTTTTATCTCCCGCGAACAGAAATCGAAGCTGCGCGCCGCGCCGTCGCGCGCCCCGGATAATTTACGGCGGGCGAGGTCCACGTCCGGGGGATTGGGCATAAATTATGGCCAATTTTCCGCGCTGGCTTTTATTTACGCAACACCCGAATGTACACCGAGTTGTAAATGCCACTCGGTGCCCGCGCGCCGAGCGCACCGCGGGATATTGTAAATATTTGATGAGTCCGCGTTCACACGTTGCTGATCTTTCTCCTAGTTTTCCGCGACGGGCATACGAAAGAGGTTCGTCGCCTCCATATTTCAAGCGACGGAAGACGCCATTTTCGATTTTTGCAAAGAGCAATTTACGATCTTATAAATTCCCGCGTACACATCTCTCTCTCTCTCTCTCTTCAACGTGCGCGCGCGTTCACGCGTGTAGATTCCGATGAGATAACAGGATACAGGATTTATGGAGATAATACCGAAACTTGCAGAATAGTAACTACTATGCGTCACGGGGGATAATCGGATTTTAAGATTATGTCGAGACGATTGCAGACATCGCCCTCGATACTCTGTATTTTGTTTCGCATTGCGAAGCATTTAGCGACGCGACATTCGGCTCATTATTTTCCAATGAAGGGTTCGATAAAGAAACGAACTCACCGAGATCGCACAACCAGTGCTCGACTTGGCCCTCCAAGAAAACCGGCTGGATAAACTCGATGTACTCCTCGTCGTTCGAGCACATGCCATCAGCCACATGTTTCCCAGTCAGCGACTAAAGACGGAAGAGCTCGGCGATATCAAGGGTCTCGGGACTAGGCGGTTTACGCGGGGGAAACGGGGGAAGATACCGGGCGGCGGATACCTTGCCGAGCTTCAAGGACCTGATGTTCACGAAGAGCTTCCTGATGTGCGGCTGTATGAGGTCCGGTCGCTTAGAATGGGCCAGAATCTCCAATATGTCGTCGTTCGAGACAAAGTAAAGTCTTGGAAATACGCGCCGCTTGGTTTCCAGGTACTGCTCGAGCGCCAGTTGCAACGCCTCCAACTTGTCGTTGAGTTTGTTCAGGACTTCCAGCAAGTCGGCTAACAGGATCGCCGCGATGGCGAGCGGAGAAAAAATGCAAATGCTTTCAATAGAATAGATTTACATTATATTACAGTACGCGTACGCGTCGGCTCGCCGCTCGATCTTTTATCCTCTCTCGTAGCTCTCTCTCTCTCTCGCTCTCTCTCTCTCTCTCCGTCTGTCTCCCTTTCTCGTTTTTTTAACGCCACAGACGGACAGACAGTTTGTACGTATCCATTTACATTAATACCCGGTTCTAGCTCAATTTTAACTCTAGTTCAATACTCGGGACGATCGTGCACGGTAAATATGAAATGTCTGATTTAATAATCCTTTCTCCGTCAATTACACTGAGAGAAAAGAAATGGTTGCAATTACCACAATCTCACTATAATGTATAGTCATTTTAGGAGCCACATTACATTACATTCACTATGTTCATTGGTTACATCACTTTGCACTCATAAAGAATAGTACAAGAAAGTTTCTTTCAAAGAAAAGATAAGTAATCTTATACAAATGTATAAATTTACTCAATTTACTATTCATTATCTGGATATTTTAATAGAATAATAGTTAAAAGCGTATATTTTATAGCAACTTTTTGAAATAGTCGTCGTCACTGTTTCTGTATGGTTGCTATTGCTAATATTATAGTAATAATTACTATAAAAATGATATTCCTGACTATAATTATTTTAGTACGCAATTATAATTTTAAATACTGCATATTTTTCTATCAGTGTATATTTCACAAATGCACTTGCACGAGTACTTTTTTGTAAAAGTGTTGCATTAAATTTTTAATAGTTGGTGAACGTTTATAATGCCACGAGAAATGCTCACTTCTCGGCTTACCAAATGCAAGGTTTTAGTAACTTCCTGAATATTTATTAAATTAACTACGCATAAGATTTTTTAAGGTACACGTAACATTTGAATAAATTATAACGTGGGATCCGGGAGTTCTGGCGTTAATTCAAGCGCGTACGCTAATTACGCACATCGGGAATTATATTCTTTTGAGAATTGCAATATAGTAGGATAATGATTGTTTAAAGTTTACACTGCAAATATATAATTAAATTAGATACGAGAATTAAACACTCTCGTGTTTTCACCAAAATTTTTCTCTTCGAAGAATTACCGCGCTACGTACACTCGTTAAATTTTTATTTGTGCGTGCGCGGGAAAAAAAACACACACAATCCGTACGAGTTCCTTTAAAAAATTTAGTTAGGCAAATTTTGCGTTATAACGAACGAGAGATCCCTCTTGAAGTATCTCTTTAATGACACATACGTGGAATATGAGTGGCTGGCAACGCCAGACCGTAGGAAGCCATCCTTGACGTATGCTCAGCCAACTCGCTTGTCAGTTTGTCAAAATCGTCCGTCTCCTTTGGGAGTTGTTTCCTGATGTCCTCGGTGGTGAATATATTGTCGAGATACATGTACTCCCTCTGTACCACCGACACCATTTCCAAAACTTCGCTGATCGTCGACAGTGCCCGCTCCCAGTGCTCGACTTCCTGGGCAAACGGCTTCACGAACCTGGGCAAGTCCAATATACCCTACTTAATTTAGTGTCATTAGAGATGTAAACGCGATAATTGATTTAGCAAGTGTAGCGCACCTCGTTGACTTCATGGACGCGAGTTGCACCTGATGATCCTCCAAAGTCTGAATTATGTCATTTATAGCCCTTGGTCTGTATATTCCTTTGTCTTTGTACGGAGTCATTCTAAGCGGCATCGTTTCCCAAGTATCCCTGATGTGTTGGAGTCCCTGAAACGTTTATCGAATTAAATCCGCACGCTGAGAGCAAAATATGTAGTATTTGAAGCTATAATTGCATAGTAAGATAATTATAGTCAACAATATCGTTTTCATAGTAATTATTGCTGTTGAGAAAGGAGTTTGCTTCTTCTCGTTGACTCTTTAGTAACATTTTGTTTCTCCCGGTTAAGTTATATATGTAGTAAGAGTGCCATTTGGCTTTTTCTCGTTTGATACATATCGATTCATATCGATTCAAAACCTAACTTTGCTTTGCAGTATGTGAGAGCGCACAGGCACTCTCTTCCTGAATTAGAATTATAGCTCGACAGGACATGATCATATTTCATTTTTGTACTCTGCTATTTTAATTGAATAAAACCAACTATTACTATAATATTAGAAATAGCAACCGTATAGACAAAGTAATGGCGACTATTTAAAAAGTTGCTGTGAAATATAAGCTTTTAACTATTATTCTGTTAAAATATCCAGATAATGAATAGTAAATTAATTTAATTATTCTATATAGTAAGTTATTTTATGTGTTATTTTCACCATTCTTTTTCTCTCAGTGCACAATCGTAAAATATTTTATGTTTTATGATTAATATATTATAATGACTTTCAGCGACGACTCACGGCTTCGATAGCGAGCTCCATCGTGGCTGCGTTTGAGATTTCACTGATCTGCTCCGCGAAATTATGCATTTGCATCCTGATAATCGCGTCTAGGGTGAAGTCCTCCGACGTCTCGTCGAAGTCACGAGCGATCGTATCTTTGACTCGCTTCCAATGTCTCGGTCTCATCGCCGGATTCTTCAGCACCGTTATTAGCGGCAATGTATGTCGAAATTTATCGACTCTTGATCTAAATATAACGATCTAATATTACGTGTCAGTACAAGTTGTACAAAAGAAGCAATCGTATCTCAATGTCATTTATACATAATTTGAAGAGAGTTCAAAAATAAAAATCTATAAAGGATTCATAACAATTTAAAAACGTGATCCAATCGCGGCGTAATAATATCATCTGCTAACCGGAAAGGTGTCAAAAGTTTGAATCGAAATATGAAGTAAAAAAATAATTCTTTTAATATTTAAAACTTATAGGGGCAGACTGCGTGTCTTCCTCTACATGGAGAATTCTTTTTCTTCTGTATGCGCGGAACAGCGGATTCCTTGTTTTCTTTTCATTTTTCTTTGTTTAGTAAAATAAGGTAAATTTTAGCCGCTGGAAATTACGCAGCCACTTACAAAAGGTGCACTTTGTTAGTTTCAGAAAGTATCGTCGAAAGGAGTGGTACAAGTATGCTCGGCAGTTCGCGTAAGCCGTGTGCTTTAGCGGTGCAAAGGTTAATAAGCGCCGCTGTGTAACACGTGGGATTAAGCATATTCTGTCCCTTGCGTTATTTCTTGCCAAGTGGCCGCATTGGTCTCTGAATACGTGTCGCCGCTTACGAGTGAACAGAAATAAAAAGGAGACAAAAACCGAGTAATTGTTTTTCATCGATGTTGTTTAATTGGCGGTACATATGTACCTTCTAAATCGACAGACTTTTTTCTAGATTCCTCGCCATATGCCGCAAAAAAAAACCAGCTGGCAAAAAGGTCCACTCGCTGCAACGTTCGATATTCGATGTTGCAACCAATCATCAACAATTACTGTCGATTACGTCCCCGCGCACGATCTCTCTCATCTTGCTGTCATTTTGAAAAATGGCTATCCATCGTACGGGCGCAGTTTATACGCGGCCGACCGGTTTCTAGTTTTCGCGAACCGATAAATTGACATCCTGCTAAAGGATGGCTCGCAAACACTACTTTGCGCTTCGTGAAAAATGCACGAGTACAGGCACATATTTGCCGCGCGCACGAAATTGGATTACAACTGGGTCGCACCTGGTATTCTCGACGATATCCCAATTCTTTTCTTTGAGCTCCTTGCCGAGTTTCGTGAGTTTCCGGAGGAGGAGATTAGCGGTTGTGTCCATCTCTTCCAATTCTATCGTCCAGAAATTTCCGGTTTTGTAGCGCTCCCAGGCGTCGTTCCATTCGCCCGTCAATTGCCACACCAATTCGATCACTGCTACGTCCTTCGCAAGTAGAAAAGCGCCGAGAAGTCGAGTAAGCGCGCGAAAGTGCACAAAGATGGTATATACAAGCGACATTTACTTTATCGAGTTGCGCGAGTTCTCGCGAATCCGGGTAATTTATGCCAAAAATCGTCAGTTGTGATTTCAACCAGCTTTCCCTGTCTCTCAGGGAATGTATTTCCCTCTTGAAGATGGCTAGCCAATTTAAAGCGTCTGTAAGAGCAACATCATAATACAGTAATGTAACTGTACTACAGAAGAAATAAGATAATATTCTAGATGAAAAATATACGCGTGTGTAAGACATAATTAATTTTTTTCCCACGAAATCAAGTTACTGCAATAGAATGCAATTTAGTTACTGCGTTAATTCACGCTTGTGTCAAATTATTACCGCAATGGTTGCTTGTATGTTTGTAAAGGCAAAGTTCATGCGAAAAAACTGATTCGGAATCGACAAACGCCAATAGTACGGTGCAATAAAACGCGCTATGAATAAATAGCGCGCTTGCAATCTGCAGTGCTAAAGACAACCGTTGATGAAATTTCTGTTTCAATTTTTTCAAATTTTACACATGCAGATAACATTTTACGTAAATCAATTGTAAAGTATCTTGTCTGATATCTTATACACTGACAGACAAAAATGGCTGCAGTTACCACAATCTCATTATGATTCACAGTCATTTTAGGAGCCAACCACATTTTTATAATCCTTCCAACTACGTAAGTTATGGTTGACCTAACAATGTATTATAGTTCTCATAGACACAATATTGGTCCATGCAATTTAAGATGTAGTTGTCATAAATCAAAACGAGCTTTTAATTTGGAAAAGTGTACTATAAATATCGCAATAATAACCACAAGTAAAATTTCGAATAACTATATGTAATAGTAATAATTGTATTTATATTGGAAGTAATATTTCCCGCTTTTTATTATACAGGGTGAGTCTTTCCATATCCGACAAAATTTTTGAGAAGGTAGAACGGATCGAGATGAACGGAAAAGTCCTGTACCATTTTGCAATTTTCGTAATAGTTAACGAGTAATTAATTGTGAAAAATCGTTGTCTTAGGCCGGCCTACTGCCCAATTCGAGCGCGTGGCAAGATGTGCGCATAGCAATATCGATCGCCGGGCGGTCACATCTTGCCACGCGCTC
>NW_011967059.1:85525-97611 GCF_000949405.1 Vollenhovia emeryi | reverse complement strand
AATTTTCGTAATAGTTAACGAGTAATTAATTGTGAAAAATCGTTGTCTTAGGCCGGCCTACTGCCCAATTCGAGCGCGTGGCAAGATGTGCGCATAGCAATATCGATCGCCGGGCGGTCACATCTTGCCACGCGCTCAAATTGGGCGGTAGGCCGGCCTAAGACAACGATTTTTAATAATTAATTACTCGTTAACTATTATGAAAATTGCAAAATGGTACAGGACTTTTCCGTTCATCTCGATCCGTTCTACCTTCTCAAAAATTTTGTCCGATATGGAAAGACTCACCCTGTATATACATTGCGTTCACTATGTTTATTGGTTACATCACTTTGCACTCATAGAGAATAGTATGTACATACAAGAAAGCATCTTTCAAAGGAAAGATAAGTAATCTTATGCGAATGTATAAACTAATCTGTTTTTATAACACCCTATGCGGTTTTCTTCTTACGAGAAAGTCTTATACCGCGCGTCCCTCTAGTGAGGACATTTCGAACCACTTCACTTTTGTCTACCATGTGATTAGTAAGGTGGATGGTAGAAATGTAGTTAAATTTACTGTTATTGTGATTGTATTTACTATATAAAAATAATTAACTAATTTACTATTCATTACCTGAATATTTTAACAGAATAATAGTTAGAAGCTTATATTTTATAGTAAATTTTTTAAATGGTTGACATCAATGTGTCCATATGGTTGTTATTACTCATATTATAATAATAATTACTATAAAAATGATATCTCTGACTGTAATTATTTTACTATGCAATTATAGTTTCGAATACTACATATTTTTCTATCAGTGTACATTTTATGTATAAGGCCCTTTTTCTTGTACTTTCTCATTTAATTTATAAACAGCAGATTTGTAACTAAAGTTAAAACTTCAAATACTGAATATTACTGCACGCCCTTCACTGTCACGCAAATCCGTTACGGATTGCAAGATATCCCCAGTAGCACAATATATTGGCGCAATATTGGGAAATGATGTAAATCTAGTGTTCCCAATATTGGTCCAATATTATAAGATGGACGCCTTTTCTTATTTGGCCAATATGTCTATTTAACAATATTGGTTTAATATTGTATCAATATCAGGCCAGTATTCTTATTACATCGTTAAATATTGGCCAATGCACTTCCAATATAAATCTTACATCATATAATTATTATCGTGCAATATTTACATTTATTCCATGGCCAATATTGGCTTTACGTTGGACAATATTGGACCAATGTTTAGTCAATCTTCAGTCAACGCACTGTGCTATTAAGGACTGTTTAACACGTTGCATTGTCTCAAGAGGAGAGTCCTCAAAAAGATACGATTGTTGATTTACGCAACGACTTTGTCTAACGCGGTATTACACATCGGATGAGAGCATGTAAAGCAATTTACCCGTCGAATTCCAGTCGGACGTGAAGGGTCCGGTGTCGTTGAATTTGCGCACCAAGGAGGATATATCTTCTTCGAACATCGTCGTGTCAGTCAGCAATATTTGCTTAAACTCTTCCTACAATTACGAAACAATCGCGGAAAGAAAAATGTAACTGCCGTAGTTAAAAACTGCGCGTGGCAACTAAATTTTAATAGTAAAATATGGACAGCTAATATTTCGTGGTGACAGCTAAATATTTCACTACTGTGTCTATTGTATTAGGTGCGACAGCAAACCGTTTGCTGTGCGTTAGAAATTTATAGTTACGGCGGCGAGATATTTTTGGCAAACCACGATTAGCTACGGCGGCGAAACATTTTTTTCAGTGATATTGACAGTTAAAAAACCATTTGAGTTATCACGCGAATATTTGGATGTAGAAAATCCCGGGTCTCGGGTCAAATCCCTCTTTCTACGTACGGATTTCAAATTTATAACAAAGACAACAAAGAAATAAAGAGTAACAGATCTCCTACTCTTCTCTTCCGCCATGAGGAGAGTTAGGAAGCGAGCTAGTAAGCTCCTTCGGTAAAAAAATAGCACAAAACCTTCTAAGAAAATGGAAAGATCTAGAGGAAGCTTATGCCCAGCAGTGGACGAGACCGGCTATATATAAATATATAAATATAAAAAATTTGAGATTTCTAGCATCTGACTTTTTTTCACGCGTGACAATTTATTACAATATATTAAACGTTAAATTGTAAACGTTTTGAAACCATGATAAATGAAACAGCAAGAAATTTTCACACGCTCTTCCTCGCTTTCCGTTTTTAACTATATTTAACCTGAATTTTATAAATACTCAAATGTTTTTATCGGGCAAATTTTTCAAATTACGGTAGAATCTCTGAAGTAACGTCGCGATGAAGTAACGTCAAAAATTGGGAAAGTATTAATTGACATCTCATTTTCCTTTTTTTTTTAGCTAGCGTTGACGCCAACGCCGACGCGACTCAATTTTTTATTACAAAGTTTCCAGAAGTTTTTCTTTTATACCAGGGGAATATCGTACCTTTTTTTCAAGCAAAGTAACTTTGCACGTGGCAAGTAACTCCAAGTAAGCTGTCCAGGAGCGGTCGATGTCTTTTAATTTTCTCTTGAAGTCATAAGTCAGCGGCACTTCGTATTTTTCTGAAGATAATAAATTATACGTTTTTTCAATACCACGCCGTACAAAAGTGTGCACAATTTCGCGAATGTAAATAAATTGAGACAATGCTCCTGTAGAATTCACAGTGATTAAATCTCAAGTTAAAATCCATGTCTCTAGCGAGGCAGCTAATACGTTTAACATCTGTAGATCGCGCTGCGGGCTCTCGAGCAATAATACATGGATCTTGAGCCCCAGCGATTTTATGGATCGCATCGACCTCCTTATTTAGCACGGGGAAACATTTAGAGGTTTACCTAAAGTTTGGTGCTGCTCCTGGATCTTGGGGAACTCTTCCTCCTCTTTCGGAATCTCGGCGGTGAGCCTCTCGAACAATTGCAGCGCGGATTGCATGCTGATGAGATCCGTCGGTTCCTTCGTTATTCTGCAAACGAATGAATTCACGTACGATTCAGTTCGAAATTCAAAAAGGCCCCGCGACAGGATTTATGGGAGTAACGCCTCGCGAGCAACGCCTCTCCAATGTTCCGCTCGGTTTGAGGAAATTTACATTAATAGTATCGATCGGGAAACTGAAAACGAATATAACTGAGGGATTCGATTATGCAATAGAGCGGAATAGATGATGACGCGGAAACTCTAGGAAAGAATTTCCAGCATGGTAATGAGAAATAATGTGCGAACTGCAGTTAATTCTTTTCAATCGAAGGTCGGCGGGGGATAAATTTGCTATTTTTCTCTCTAAATTTAGTTTCGCGCGATGAATATTTAAATGTGAATGTTACCAAGGGGCAGTGTCTCGCGCCAAATATAAGCGCAGCGAGAACGCGCTCGTGCGCGCGAGGCCGCCCGTGTATTTTTTATTATTTACGCGAGTACGCGAGTTGTGAGGCCCCGGGATTATCGGAACTCAATAATGGCTGTTTAGCCCATCCATTTTAAGACACTAGATCTGTGACACGTTGTATCTATACTCTATATCTATTTGTAATAGTGTCCTTTTCATCTGTGTCTCCGTGGCCTTAATTTAAAATAAAACACAATTCGCCACTCACCACCAACGCGACGCGCAGCAGCGGAATTGTTCCGGCGAGAAATGACTCGTCGATCGGTGTCGAAACGATGTCGAATCAACGTCGATTGGCGACGTCGTTTCGATCGACGAATCGTTTCTCATTGGGGTGTGTGCAAGAACTACGTAAAATACAAGTAAGACAATTGTTATTCAACAGATGAATTGTTGCTCGCATAAATGTATAATAAATTATTCACCTCACGGTTTACTCCGCCGTCGACCGATGCATCCTGAACCTCCTCCTCCTCCGCCCCTCGGATTTTCTCGTTGCACACTCGCGAAGATAGAGTTAATTATTATCGCGCGCGCACCAATGATCGGAATATTACGATCGGGTGCAAAGCTTCCGTTGTTAACCACACGCTGCACGCACTTTGTTACGTTGCGAGATAACGTTATGGAGAAATAACACGAGCATGCACCGATCGCACAAAACTGCGACCGGCGAATCGACATTAAACACGAATCTCAACCAATGCAAGATTTTACTAAACCACATTGTATAAATATCGAATTTACAGCATGCGATTATTGCGGTTATTGAAGCGCATACCGGATAGTATCAATTGTATTAATTAAACGTTACTCGACACGACGCATAAGTCGTACGAGGTATCTTTATTTCGATAGATAACCATCGTTAGCGAGAGAGTCAGTTAGACCGCGGACTGATAATCGCGTACTGTAAATTCGATATTTATAATACAATACGTCTTTGTCGCTGTCGGATGTCGGGACGTAACCGATGGTCCAATGAGAAAATTTCTTTTCTGAAAATTCAGTACGAACTACAAATTAAAAACTTCGAATACCAATATCTTTTTAATTAGACTTCTGAACCGAGTGTTTTAAGTATGAAAACGTTTTACTATGCGGTCCGCAACTTATCCTGGTATTACTTTGTGCAGAGCGAATAGAAAGGATTACAAGCGCAGAAACTACATTTGACTGTGTCGGTAAAACAGATGACTGAGTGATCCCTTGTCGCGCTCGCAGCTCGAAGGGAAACGCGAAGATACGCGGAGCCGATCGGCGCGGCTGTCCGTTCCGTTTCGCTGCCCGAACGATAATACGAAGACTCCGGCGGTCCCCGGTACGTACGCCGTGTAATTGTTTACGTTTTTCGGGCGTCGAACGCGCTGTACATTCCAGAAATTATTTACGACGTTTCGCAGAATTACCTGGTCGGCGTGGCGCATGAAAAACAATGCGTACTTGATCACCGCGCGCCCGTTATCATTCGCTCGGCGAGGCTCGCGCGGGTAGCATGTGGCGCGTCGCCGCTCCGCGTGTCTTCGCGTTATCTCTAGAATCGCACGCTGTACGAAGGATCAGCGGTATGTAAGCTCGACCGATTGAGCCTCACGATTATCGATATGTAAGGGATGTTTCGACGTACTCGATCAACAATCACAGTCATGATCAAACGTTTAACGCGATCTCTTACCGTCGCGCAGTATCATTTAAAGTTTCCACGTCGGCGATCTTTCCGTTACGGGAATCGAGCGGCCCATAATTCTTATCGCGCGTTCTATTTGTTTCTTCTCTCGTTGATATTCCGTCGCGATGCAATCAAGTGCCTGTCACGTGCGATTGACACCGCGCAAAGTGCCGTGCGGTATTCCGGTGATTATTACGCGAGTGTTAATTAACTGTGATCTCGCGAGTGAACGTTATGCGAGTGCAACGGCGAAGGAGGCTGAGAGGAGGAGATTCTGGCAGATATGGGGCGACTGCGGGGCGAGCTTGGGGTGAGTAACTTATCATTTATTCGTCATTTGGCTCGCGGAATCGATCATTTATTTCCACATGTCTGGGTAAAGGCCTGCGTCCACGATGCTAGAACTTCCAAGTTCTAGTTGCGAGAGATGCGTAGCCAATCAACTTGCAGCTATTTCATAAAAGCTGCAAGTTGATTGGTTACACATTTCTCGAAACTGGAACTTGCACCAAGTTCGAGCACCGTTGACACACGCCTTTAGCATTTTGCGTGCTACTTCGTTGTAACATAATAATTTGTTTAGTCGAGATAACGCGTCGATATTTTTGAATCTCTACGTTTTAAAAGGTGTTTGAAATATGTTTAGTACATTTGTCGTTACACTTAATATTTATACTATACATTAATATTTATGCATGTCAAAATTTCCTTGAAACACACTTGAAACTTAAATTATGTAGAATGTAGATTGTTCCTGCGAGAATTAAATATTTATTTATAAAATTAAAAGCTACTTTTGTTAGAAAAAACATTTCCGAACACTTTAATTATATAATTCTTGATTAGATGGCGCTCATGCTTGGCACCTTTTTACCTTTTCTTTAAAAAGTTATTTTTCAAAGTTAACAATTTACGTAGCTCTCGGGTAATTGTCCGTAAAAATTATTTTATGTGTATTTAACATATTTTAAATCCCTTTTATCATATCTAGCAGAAACCTATAGATGCACGCGTGTACAAAAATCTCTGAGATATTAAGTGCTTTTTCCGCAATCCTCTTTTCACGACGCACTTTTTTCAATCCTAAACGCAGTCTTCTGTTCGCTTTTCAATAACAATCTACGCGGGCAACTAACTTTGTGGAATTTTCAACGATGTAATGATAAACGTGGTCGACCATTGCATCGGTCATGCGTAACAAAAGTGCGGTGAGCTTCTGCTGCCACATTGAACAATGTTCGATGATAGTGGCTTTCAATCCATCAAAATTTATATCTAGGAAATGCACTGTCGCCATAGTTTCCTGTAGTTGTACGCTATTCGTCACATCAAGGTATTTACTTATGTCCGCGTCAAAAGATGCCGCCGTTGGTTTCAGCTTCTCGTATCTAATTTACAAGATAAATAATAAGCAACAATTATTTTATGTTGCAAACTTTAATTGCGTAGATATTTCACGAATCAAAATCGTATGGTAAAGATCAATTGTTAACACTTTCTTCGCTCATTGCTTAAAAGAGTGTATGAGAAATTGAGTCGCACTATTTTTAACCTTTTAGCTGTTCTGGTTAAGCTTCTTAAGGGGATGCTGGAGTGATTCTGCACTTTCGCACCTTTTGCACTTAAAACTGTCTGTTTCGTGGAAAGATTTGTGTAATACACAAATTAAATGGCACGTGTACAGATGATCGAAAGCAGCTTGCTATTCCGGCTAGATTAAAGAACAATATGACATCACTGATACTAAGTTTGTAAGTATAATAAAAAATAATAGTGAGCAACACACATATTACATGTACTGTATGTATGTGTTGCTCACTATTATTTCTTATTAGACTTACAAACTTAGTTTCAGTGATGCCATATTGTTCTTTCATTTGGCCGGAATAGCAAGCTGCTTTCGATCTATAGACGTAAGCCATTTAATTTATATATTTCACAAATGATTCCGCGAACTGACAGTTTTTAGGTTAGAAAGGTGCAAAAGTGCAAAATCACTCCAGCATCCCCTTAAAGCGTTAGAAGCGATAGGCCAATTAAATATATCATTTCCTATTACAAGTTTACCCTATAAGACAGTACCTTTGAATGTACAAGTCTTTATTTACTTCCCACACATCTTTGAATGGTTCCCAGATCTTGATATAATTTTGCACCTGAACGAAGCAGTGACTCATCTCTGCAACATTGACAGATTAATATTATTTTCATTCTAATATAGCATAAAGTTAAAAATATATGATAATATCGAATCGAAATCGATGAGTTAATATCGAATTAAAATTGCATATTAATAACGTGACAAGATATTTCCATTGAATCTTAGAAAATTAAATTAAAATGGAAATTTTATCTACGTTTATCTACGTTGAAATCGATTTCCGATTGAGAATTGATTGGAAGATTAACTATATTGTGATAAATATATATTAATTGCGAGTGCAATTAAAAATAGAATCGCGCAAGAAGGACATGGAGTGCTTCATGATACCGACCGTTATTGATTTTCTGTTGGAGTTCAATCAGTTCCTTGTCCTCCTTGTACAACTTCGAAAAGGGAAAACTCTTATCTGGAAGCATTTTAAACTTCGCAACTAGTCGCAAGACGCCTTTCAAGGGCCCCAACAAAATATCCAAAATGCTTCCTATTGCTGTAGCTATCTCCAAGAGGTTCGGCGTCAAGTTTATCTAAATCAACAAGCCATCCGGAGCTTATTTTCAGGCCTCTTGATATTCTTCTTTACAATAAATCTCCGCCCAGTAATTAGTTGAACATTTTTGTCGTAACGTCGGATTAAAAGGCGTAAAAATATTATTATCACTCCACACGCGCGCCAACTTTATGATTAAACAATGTACGTAATACTGTTGCATGGCATGCTATACGTGTTGTGCATAGTTACGGACATACTTTGTTATCGATAATATCCGCTTGCATTAATAGAAGAGGTGAAGGTCCTGTCGTGTCAGCGCCGTGAAGGGCTTCAAACATGATGGTCAAAGAATTCTTCAAACACAATCTGATGGCTTCCTCGATTACCGTATCGATTTTCATTAAATAATCTTTCCATTCTGCGCGGCTCTGAGAAGGAGGGAAACAATAATGCGGTTTAATATGCCGATCTATCAAGCGGGTGTACCCAGAAGTCGGTGCTTTTGTACTTTTGTACAGGAAGAATTTAGTTTTCCCGTGAAATACATTAGAACGATTGAACGCTCGGGCGTGTTGAGAAAAAAAATGTTAATTACGCTCATCTTAAACGCATTAAAATTGACCGAAAATATTGAATCCATGACGAATTGCCTTTTAAGCGTCGAAACTTAAACTTTCATTTTAATCTTTCACACGGAGTTAGCAATTTTTCGATTCACACATATTATACAATGCTTATTGAAAAAGCACAACGCTCAACGTGTATCGATTATCCTTTATCGGTTTACTTTTATCTCACATTGAAGTTCGTATTTAATGTTAATTTAATCGGTTTATTGATAAAAAAATGATAGGACAAACATGTTCCACAAGAATGCCCGTTTAGCGAGGCTGTAATTCTTGGAGACTTTTGAATTAACCGAGAAGGTACGTGCACATGGTGGCAGTCACGTTACGGAGCGACATATCATAACACGAATCTGCCATAAGTACGCTCTTTACTTCTCCAACTTTAGTTACACAAGAATTGCTTTGTGTAGCCTGGGGGTGCGCAACGTACACTGTTTCCTCCGCGGATATTCTTTCGTCGAAGTTATTCGGTCATTTTTACGTTTGCGTAGACTTTACAGGAAAAATTCTGACACAACTCGTCAGAAATTTGCTGCAAACCAGCGAGCGTGCCCTGCGGTACTCGCTCCGGAGTTTGCAGAAAATATTAAAAAATTGAACAATCTGCCGCACATTTTTTAAAATAATTTACCAAGAAATTCATTCAAGACATACTTTCAGGCGTGTGTACAAAGACAGATATTTAATAAATCAATTAATAGCCAGGCCAGCGAAGATAGCATAATAAACACAACTTAGGAGACAAGCGGTGGGCTCGTTAATACATGCAATATTAAAAGAAAAATCGTATCTTTCTTCTACACTGACAAATTTTTTTTACTAATTGTAAGTAAATAAATTTACTTAAAGTTATTTTTTCACCGAAGTAAATATTTATTCTA
Organism: Vollenhovia emeryi; assembly: GCF_000949405.1. Lineage (NCBI taxonomy): Eukaryota > Metazoa > Arthropoda > Insecta > Hymenoptera > Formicidae > Vollenhovia > Vollenhovia emeryi. The sequence goes on along the minus strand of NW_011967059.1, from coordinate 88,368 downwards.
TTTAAATAAAAAGATCAAATTTCGAGTAAATCTGTGTATTATATTTATTAAGTAATTTAATTTAAATCGTTGCATTTTCTACATTCAACTAAAGATTCCATGAGATAGAGAATACTGTTTATTAAATGAAATCATTGTTTTTGTCAAGTAAGAAATCCAATTTTCTTCGCTGTAAAACTTTTTTAAGCCTTAGTAAGCATTTTATAGAATTAAAGTAAAATTTTTGTAATTTAAAATGATCTAAACTGTTTGATATTTAATAAATACTTAAATTTAAAAATGCATGTCTTAACTTGTTTATTAGTTTTTAAATTTAAGTTAATAAGCTGTTAGGAGCCACCTGATGAATAATTTTCTTGGGTGAAGTAATATTCTTTTGGACTAAGATATTTTTTTATCAGCGTAGAATTATTGAAAAATGGCGTGTTTGAACATGTTTTATAGCTACGCTAAGGAAGCTGTACCTCTTGTATTACGCTCTTGAAGCCGTCGTAAATCTCCATGACGTACAGAAATACCATATCGAGTCTTTGAGTCATAACTTGGAATGCCTCGTCTCTGGAAAGTGAGAAAGTTCGACCGACGCGCGCTCGCCAAGCGTTAAGTTTCAGTCACGCGCCTGAATTTGCGACGGCACAATGCTAAATGGAAATTCTACCTTACGTGCAAAAGTTCCTTCTCCAATATAGGCAACGTATACGTGTAATTAACCCTTATCTTGATCATCGGGGCATCGCAGATGTTCTCGCAGATTCTTACGATTTTAGAGTTCACGTTCTTGTAAGTATCGATGAAGTCCTGGAACTGAAAGGGCGAAGAAATTAATCTCTTCGTTTGCCACTCGATTCGCGCATTGCAAAACATTATAACGTTGAAAGACCCCGTTAAAAATATTAGATAGAATATGATCGGATTACATTAGATTATATACGAGTCTTATTAATTTACGTTGAAGCTGCATGTAATCTAATGTAATCCGATCGTATTATTTTAAACGGGGGGATCTCGTTTAGTTCTTATCGATTCTGAAATTGCAGTACAGAAGCAAAGATAAACAAGAAGAAAATATTAACTTTGAAAGAAATGAAGACAATACAGCGCAGATTAATGCTACAGCTAAGATGAGTGCCTTGCGATCTTGTCTCTTTTGACGCGCGTGTTAACAAAGCGATTATTCCGTTTTTGCGTTTATATCGTAATTAAACGTTGGAAGGCAGATAGATAGCGAGCGAGGTGTCTCTTAGACAGCTGAAAATTAAATTTTACCGCGAGGTTACCCTACACACTGCATGAATTTATATGGACTTGGCACATGGACGAGGTAAGAGACTCTAAGCGTACATTGGCCGTTTCGTTGAAACAATTCTCAATGTACGAGTCCACGTAATCCGTGTTCCACGTCAGCTTGGTTAAGCCGGGATTGATCTTCCGGTCGAGCTGCCGAATTAATTCGCGAAACAGCGCACGTTCTGTCAGCGACAATGCTGAAAAATAGAAGTTTCGCTACGTTGCAAGAATATTTCGCTACCATTCGCGTGTGACTGCAAATACGGAGAATGTCGCTTTCATCGCGCGCATTACGGGCATATACGCTGTTTGAATTGTGTCATCATGATATTTGCATAAGCACTCACATTTTAGCCGGGGGACTTTTTCATCATAGCTTAGGAAAAATAAATTTAGCTGTTGTATATTCATTGTACACGTACATTCGGCTGTGAATTGTAAAATGCAACGTTATATAGAGTTGTTTGCGTAAATTAATAAAATGTTGCGTTTTTTTCAAAATAAATCTCGATTAGATGAACTCTTAAAAACAAAACTCGAGTAGGGATAATTTTTTTAAATTACGCGTCGAATATCAATTGTTTAATATTTGTATTTAATATTTGTAGCATTTATTTAATTTTTTTATTTAATTGAATGGTATATTAAATTCTCTGCTGAAAGTGGAGCGTCCGAATAATCGAGGAATGCTGCTTTAATTCGTACTTTTGCATTATTGAATTTCGTCATAAAGTTGTTTACAATTAATTATCTAATGTAATTAACATTTCACTTAACGCATCGTTGCCCTCAACAAGAGAAGTGTTTCTGCAAATATCTCGTTTCACAATTTACTCTGTATGACCGTTCGGTGAGCGATTAGTGGAAATAGTAAACCTTCGATGATCTTGTTATACGCCAGCGTGACAGCGAGGACACTTTCGTAGATAAAGTGCAGCGTGTCCCACTTGTCGTGTATCAGTTGTACGTGCACGGGTATGTTGAATTTCAAGCTGATCCAATAGAAACACTCGCGGCAGAGATTCAGGATATTAGGGTCGATGTTACACTCCAGCAGGCCGGGTTTACCGTCGCTCCGCCGCATCAGGTAGCGATCAAGTCGCGCGCGCGGATTATCACCGACGTCGTGCAGCCATTTTACGTGCAGGTCCCTCATGGAGTCCTCGATGGATCTGATCACGATGTCCTCCTGATGATAGATCTCCTCGCTCATGCCGCAATAGGGCATCCACTCGGCCTTCTCCAGCATCTTTCGCGTCGATAGCAGGCGGTCACCTTTCAGACGAAGATTCAACGCTCTGCCCGCGTAATACGGTGTGATTGACGAATATTCTTCCCTCTCGTTCAGCACCTCCTGCTTTGTCCGTTGGATATCGTCGGCCAAAATCTGCCACACCTTGGAAATTGTGGGTTTCGAACGTTACTTACCGCTTCGACGATTCAGGACGTGGTTGTGGTAATTTAGAAAGATTTGAGGATTTAAAGCGATGTATCTCTGACGTTTAGGCAGAATAGTGATATTAATAAGTTTGACATGTGCAAATTCTCTCGTGGAT
>NW_011967059.1:79016-83594 GCF_000949405.1 Vollenhovia emeryi | reverse complement strand
GATCTGTCGTGAAAAAGTGCTTATAGTCGACCAGACTGGCAAGATTAAATTGGTTTATTTCACGACGTGTCGACCTAATTCCAGGTCCTTATCAAGTGAGAACAGTTTAGATACATAATAAAGGTCGTGGTCAGAAAAACAAAATGAGCACATAAGTTTGTGCCAGCAAATTCATGAGTCACGATCAGAGTAAGAGTCGTGATATAAAATTAACGCAATGTCCATATGTTGTAAAAATACAAGTACGACTTATTATGCATCTAACTATTGTCACTTGATAAGGACCTGGAATCAGGTCGAAACGTCGTGAAATAAATTAATTTAATCTTGCCAGTCTGGTCGACTGTAAGAACACTCAAGCTCATCAATAGATAGCAGATTTTATTGGTTAAGTAAAGAACATGAAAGATTCCTGCAAACCTTTTTCAAGATTAAAAGAAGTTAAATTAACAAATAACAGTAAATTATTTATATCACTGTTTCTGACACAAAATTACTTAACTCTAATCTTCAGTCGGTCATTTTTGCAATAGAAAATTCATAAACGCGCAATTAATTATTTCCCAGAGGCAACTTGCGTTTGTACATTATCGATTTCTCCTTACACTGCTATTTTTGCTATCGAATAGCAATTTCAAATTCTTGCGATTCAAGTAATTGTAGAAGCTCCGCAAATTCTCGATCCCTTCTTGAATGTTATTAACGTTCATGAAGACGATGGCTATCAAGTTTTCGATCATTATCTCTAAATCCCTCATTTCGGTGCGAAATATGATCATATCATCGTGCCATGTAGACTCGTGTACAGTGAAAATCTTGTGCAAATTTGCTTCGATTTTACTCACAGCGTCGTAAAAAAGCCTTTCAATCTTTTGACATACTCTTTCATGCTCCTCGCCGTTTGTACCGCTGAATTTAGGACTTAAAATCTGGGTGGTCTCGTCCAATCTGAAAAATTACATTGTACCATGCAGCTACTATTAATATTTATATAAAAATTCCACATTATAATCCCGAGATAATCTAATTACAAAGTTTCATGTTAAAAAATTCAGAACTAATCACAACTATATAATAATGTAACTTTTTCAATAACGGTATCTTATATTTATAGGTATAATAATAGAATATAGAACGATAGCTTCGCGAAAAGGGCTAGTGGTGAAATTATTACTTCATTTTTTATTCAACCGCGAAGAGAAGGATAACGCCCAACTTTTCTATATGCACAGCAGCCAGCATAAAAGAAAAGCGTTGTTTATGAAGAAGAAACGAAAATAGAGGTAAAAAAAATCGCGGTGGAGTGCGCGCATTTTTATCGTTGCTTATACGCTACACAACCTTGCAAAATCAATCATTGCTTGACAAATCTCGATCATATCCTGACACCTGCCGATGAAAACGTTGATGTAACGAAATATGCTCTTCGTGTCCAAGTCCCATGAGCGATACGTGAGATTGATGTGAGCGCTCGCGATCTAGAACAAAATGTATTGAAAAGAATTTAGTTTGTTAAATATTAATGAGTATAACAAGCCAGTCGAGCGGGAAATGCGAACGAAAAATTCACTCTCGCGCGTCAGTATTACGCTTAGCTTTTAGATCCCGCTCTAACAAAATGAAAACGAGGCAGAACCGATTGCGTTCACTTTGACGAAAGCCGAGAAAGGGTTCGGTAAGACGTTTTATTATTACTACTCGTTTTTGCGCGAATAGTACAAAATGCGAGGGACCGTAGACGCGCGTTAGCGATCCGTAAAATCCGCTATGTAACACGATTGCACGGATTTCTGCACAAAAGTCTAAGAAGTCGTGTCACCTATCCCTTCGGGCACATGGCGCGCTAACCCCTGGCGCAACTCGAGAACAAGTAGTCGAGAGAGCCGTCGCGTCACATCGTTTCCCAATTCCCACCTCTATTCTGGCTTATCTGCCCACGGGAAAAGCGTAAGTCGGTGTTATATTGCGATCTCCACTTAAAGCGAGAGCTCTTTTTCGCCTTACCGCTTTGTACTTGTAAGGAGCGTCCTTCGTGGCGGCTCGTCATAGATATATATACATACAGTAGGTATTCCGTTTCTCTCCGGTTAACTTAATTCCATCGCTACCGCGAGCGATTATTTGTTTAACTCTAAATTCACAGAAAATTGCCGGCTGCCTCGCTTCACTTTGAATTATCATATCTAATCATAATTACCGCTGAAAGCCAAAATCACTTTGTAACTTCCGCATTAACGGAGAAATTCATCCCCGCATTGTCCAACAAGGAGTCTAAGTAGCTAAAGTAGCTGCGCACACATAATTTAATGGGAGTTTAACTCACCGGCTGGGAGGTGAATTTGCAGACAGCATAAAGCACCATGTTTTATACGCGTTTCACGTATACAGTCAGAAACCGACTTTCGGACTCGCAAGCACTTTACACAAACGTACTTTTACTTATTAATTAGTAAAATTAATGCATGTGCAAAGTCACACGAGTGTCTTATCGTCGCAATCGTTACGATTGACTTGTTAAATCAATCAGAATTGCTGCAGAATTCGATTAAAAGGGATCTCCCTCTTTTATGAAGGAAGAAACTCGAAAAAGAAATTTTAACTTAAATCAAACTTTTGGTAGGGTATGTAATAATTAAATCTCGAGAGGAAATGCGACTCGCTGTACGTGAATAATTAATACCCCTTTATAATTTTGTATGCTATTACGGTGAGACTTTTCTTGCAGAATATTTCTCAAGTTTTACCTGCCGTACCGCTCGTATTTTTACGTAGAATACAAAATATGTTATTACGCAAGACGGGACTCGCCTTATGATAGAGAGCTTTATAATCCTCGCATAATTTGATGCACTCGTCAAAGGTCCTCATACTCTTCCTGATCTTGCCCGCAAATACATCCGCCAGATTGATAAAGCCTTTGCACATGACGACGATCTGGTTGCTGAGCGCGCTGAAGAGATTGCTTATCCTCTCACGGGTATTGTAGTAAGGGGAGTTGAGCCAAATCGTCCTGAAGAGATGCATCATTTTTGGCAGATACTGAGCCACGCTCGCGGGGGTTGTACAAGTCTTGAGCTCGGCGCAAGTGTCCTTCAGAATGCTCAGGAACTCAATGTTCGATTTTGCTTCGACCGTACCGTGCTCGATCTCGTCCTTCAACATGAGGAACTGACGTATGTAAGTGGACTGCGCAGCCAACAATATGTCGACAATAAGCTCCACCGTATTTTTATGTAGCTGGTAATTCAAGCCGCAGAGATTGTCGTCTGGAAGGAAAAAGAAAGCGCGCATTTGAACAAGTTGATTGCCGCGACGGCTGCGTGCAAATCGAAGCCACGAGATGCAGATTCTCGATTCACTTATTTACGAGCGCGTGTAAAACGAACGAAACGCTCGAAAATTTATTATTTATGCGCGCTAGGGCTATCGCGCGCGAACGAAAAGCTCTCCAGCTGATTTTAAGTTTCTTCCTAACTCCGTGAGGTACGAAAGGGGATTCCGCTAAAATGTCGCGTTAAAGGAAACTTTCGCCCCTCCTAAGAAATTTCCGAACATATATTATCGGGAAACGATTCTGTCCTCTCTTCTCGCAGCTACTACGTCTCACCTTAGTAGAGTAAAGGCACTTACATCGATAAGTCCAGAAGTCATATTCGTCGTCGAGGCACAGTAACTCGTGCGGGCTCGCTTGTTCCTGGTCAGAGAGGGCTATTTTGATTTGGGTGTTCCAGTGGGCCACCACACCCTCCAGCCTCTTCACCAACTCCTTATCGGCGTTACCCTCCTCCGTGGTGAACTCCCTACTCTCCAGAGGTACATATATCACGGTTAAGCCCAGCATTTTGTACGTGAGGTCCGTTAAATTGCACAGGAAGGTGTCCAGCTGGGTGCAGAAGTCGGCTTTCACACATGTGTTTCGGCGCGATTAAGGAAAAGAAAATCCCGGGACGTGATACGAGACACCGAGTCTCGTTATCGATGTTCCCAATGCCCACCATTTTTTACACCGTTCAAGCTGTCCCGGCGTCTATCACGTGGAATTGTAGCCTCGCGATACGTCCGCTGATGGAGATTTATTGAGTTGAATTGCCCTCTGTATATCGAAGGTGATCGACTACATTGTCATTGTCACGTCGATTTACAACCGAAGCGCGCGCTTGTAAATCTTATTGAATACGAAAAATGGAAAAGGGGCGAGAAGATGACTGTCCCGCACTCAGGGAATGAAATAACGTATTCAAACAATGATCAATGTAAAAAGGTTCCATAGTTTCACTTAATTCTCTATCACAAAGACTACGTGTCGTTTTGTGAACCTTATTGAAGCTGTCGCCAATACGGCACGTATGTTCTACAAGCACCGTGTTAATTATATCGTATTCAACACACGGTTGTACACAGAGAGAATTTTCTTTTCAATTTTACCCGAAAAATCCCGCAATTTTGGGACAACGTGGCATTTTGAAAAACTTTATTTAGATTTTTCTAAAATTTTGCCAAACATTTTACCAGCAAAATGTATACTAATTACTAGTAAAATTTCCAAAAACTCTAAGAAAGTTCTTCAAAATGCCATGC
>NW_011967059.1:65177-74675 GCF_000949405.1 Vollenhovia emeryi | reverse complement strand
TGAGAAAGTTCTTCAAAATGCCATGCGCGATTGCATGATAAATTTTAAGAGAAAATTCTATCCGTGTAGGATTAAAAGTTCAAGTCGTGATATTCAATCGGGGCGAAATCCACAATTGTCGCGTACACAAGCGGGAAGATAAAAAGCCGCGACGCGAGCGAAGTTGCGCCGGGCGACCTGACACAATTAGCAAAGCGACGTTTCGATCCGGTTAAAATCCGCTCAGGATCCATTAGAAATAATGAAGTGGCTCCCCATACGAATGCAATGCAATCGTTTCTAACTCGACGGCGGAGTAATCCCGTTCGCGTACGTGGGCAAACATCGACGCCGGATTCACCAGCGGCGGTGAGTTGTGCAGTGCATTTAGCCGAAAATTATGGTAATAATAACTTTCGCGCAATTCCCAGGCGTCCCCACTTTCCCGCCCCGTCCCGTCCCGTCCCCCGCGGACGGGCCGGAACTTTGTGTCGTGCGTTGCGGTAACGGGATTGCAGCGCTAAAGTTGGAAATTCACTTGGTAATGTCATCACGTTAGATTGTTATGACCTTAAGCCGGAGCAACTACCGACGATCGCGATGATCGCCCTTGGCATTGTGAGACCGGCCCGTCGTGGCTCCTTTGTCACCGCTGTCGATTGAAACTACAGCCGCCCATCGATCGTCTCCGGTGTGCGCGGAATTATTCGGCGCTGTCCGGCGCCGCTGACGTCCAAATTACGACTGGACCGCGAAGTTTTCATTATCTGTTACGCCGAAAAAAAAAACGATGGCGGTCGATCGTTGTTAGAACAAAAAAACACAGATACCAAAGACCCGAGTAAACGGTTGAAAAATATTATGGTAATTAAAAGCGTGACGCAAACACACGGTGTAAGTTTCAGGTCGAATAGAAATGTACTAATTACACGGGAACTCACTGTCACCCAGTGAGAAACGGGGAGGATTTCGCGCAACAAAATGGACTATGGCAAAATGCTCGGGAACCCAATTGGTTCGATTGGATTGAAATTGCGTCGCAAAAATCGATCGTATATCAGAACAGATATATATCGGATTGAATCGTGGATTCGCGCGGGCGGTAAAACGCGCGATGTCTCCCCTGGGTTTCCTTCGCCGGCTGAAGCTTTTTAAATGTACATTTAAATCCGCGAAAAACTTTAAATCACCACCCACTACAAAATCAACCGGTCGCGGTGCGCGCGCGCGCGGTACGGGATTTGAAAGTTAAACAGAATTTACATTGCACGGCGAAGCCCAACCTCAAGTGGGTCACTCGGGGAGCCACCGAGAAGACCGACGGGATATCGTATCTGGACCCAATTAAAGTTCCGTAACTCGCGATCTGTACACGTACATTATTTACTGAGACGAAACGAAAAAAAAAAGAAGAGGAAGGGGAACGCGGAAAAAATGAAGAAACTTCGCTAACTCTTCCCGTTGGCCTATCGTTGTACAGTCAACTCCGCCCGTCCTGACGAATTCGTGCCGTTTGGTCCCGCGAAACTTTTCCGGTTTATTTCGCGAATTAATTAGGCACTTTGACAGGAGCGCGATAATGAAGACGGGGGCGAGTAGCGAAGGATACTGTCGGGCCAGGTCTCGATCGCGAAGAAGATCGGCGCGAACACGTTCCGGATAACGCCCAGTGTATGGCTCTCCACCTTGTCGTTCATCGACCCGAAGAGAATGCGCTCGCGAAAGTTCTCCGGGTGGAGAATCTCGTTGGGCTGTCTCACGAAGTAGGTTAGCTCGTGCACGGGCACCGTAGGAAATGAAAATTCTGTGGTCAGACTGCCGTTCATGTGATAAATGCAGAGGACCGGAATGCTCGGTTCGTGGAAGAACTCACGGATGTCCATGTCGCATTTCCACGTCCAATCGTCGTCCGTCAGACCGCTCAGCGTCGTCATATCCTTAACGCACCGCATCTGAGAAAAGGCGCCGAGGATTTTTCTCGATATTCGCGACTGGTCCAAGTGCATAAATCGATTTTTACGTCGCGCCAGCGTCGTGTATTATTTCTGAGAGTGATTGTCTCGATGCGGAACGCGGTTGAAACTGTTTGAATTACTACAATACACCGGCAGAATTTTCTCTTAGAACTTATCCTGATTAATCGTGTAATCGCGGGACAGCATGGCGCTTCAAAGAATTTTTGTTTCGAGATTTTACGGTAAAATTTCACAAAACTCTCGCAGAGTTCTTGAAAATGATTTTCGGGGCAAATTTTAAGAGAAAATTCTTCCCCCGTGCATATTTGCTTGTAATTTGTGTAATTAAAACGCGTCAATATTCTAAAAATTTAGCCGCTCCTCAAACTTATCAAAACTTAATTCAGTACCGTACGCTTATTTAAACTGCGACCGATGTTTAGGAAAAGCGCGCGAGCTCACCAATACGTCTAATTCCTCCCCTTCGTATATCGGGCTCAGCTCGTCCTCCGCATCCGCCTCTTGTTCACCTGCAACGACATTCGTCCAGCTTGAAAATCTCCGTCGTGGACCGCGGTCGCGGCGCGACACGCGGATTCGGGTAGCGCGACGACTTTTATTGTCCGTCGGGAGGGGCGAGCTCGTAACTAATATAAGGACCGCTGGGAAGAGGAAACAAATTCCAAGGAACGCGCCGGCCGTTCGTTAGTCGTCAATTGGAACGGCACGATGGGCCCCCCTAAATCCGCCAGCCGGATTAAATAGAGGACATTCGTTCCAGGAGCGGTCTCTCGTTCGTCCCGATATCATCCCTCAGACCTCCTCCGCGTACTCGGCCCCGTCGCCGGGCCATCGCCGCCGCCCATTCCGCCACCCGTGCCTTTGCTCTTGGCAATCTAATAGGAACTATAAATCGCGAGCAGCCAGTAAATCGACGGAAGAGGAAACACGTCGCGTCGCGATCGAGACGCTACCGTAGGCCACGTTGGCGCAATTTATCCCGCTATGATGGCGAACATTATGCAGATACGATGACGTCTTCCTTGGCGACACGCTACGACTTATCAGTCTCACGTATATACTTCTCTCGAGGATCGTTGCTGTTAAAAGAGTTATTAAGGGAACCCTAAAGCCACTGGCGTGCTCGATCAGTGTCGATAAGATAGGAAACGGAATTAAAAACGTCAATTATCGACATCTTTAATTCCAAAAGTTCTACTCGGTCTGAGAAATTTGTAACCGATCAATTTGCAACTTTTACAAAAAAAAGCAATAATTTTATTAGCTACACCTTGTTCAGACCGAGATTTAGGATCGAATTCCAGCATCGTCGACACCGTGGCTTTACTGACAAACTGACAGATGTTTGACAGCGAAAAAGCCTGCAACTATTTCTACACGCCACTCTGTTCTTTTTCTCTTCTTGTAGACTTGCGTTTATTAGAGGTAATCTTTTCTTCTAGGCTGTTAATCTTAGTTCTACTTGCACGATATTGTTCTTATATGTTGTCCCTAGAGTGTGCTGGTCTCATTTTGTACATATTTATTGTAGAATTCTTGTATCAAGCAAATATTGTCGTCAATTGCACCAAAAATTAGTAAAACGTTTTATTTTTATTTTTATATAAAGTCGAGCAGCATAGTTTAGATTTTGCTGCGTACTTTGATTCCGTAAAAGAGTTTTGCATTTCTTTAAAGCCAATTAAAAGATTACTTCTAACAAAGAATGTCGATAAAACAGACGGCTTTAGGATCCCCTTAAGAATTATTTGGCGTGGAACAAGTTGCAGGTAGATTCGTATGGAACCTTGCGACTCGAGCTAGCGATCGACTAGAAAATAATAGACCAATATTATTCGCGTCTCTTCCGTTATTTTAATATCGAAACAGTCGTTTGCTTTATACGACCGCGTGTCACTGAGAATCACGAGAACGGGGCGAATGCACGTCCGATTTACACGAGGAACGCCAGATACTTGTAAGAATAATGTTCTTTGGATGCGATAATGAAGCGCAGCGATTTTTCGTCTTTTTAAGGCACTATTAAAGTATCCGGCCACTTTGTCGTACGAATAATTGAAATCGGCTCCGCGGATTAATACGAGATCAGACAGAGCATTTTGCTGCAGCTGGCCGGTGACAAAATCGCCGTCCTCGATCATCCACGCGGATAACGTGACGTTAATCGTTGGTGGATTAAGGATTTGTAGATCCCATCGTGCACGAATAGGAAGAATAGGCTTTGAGTAATAACGTTAGTTCGCGTTCGGGTGCGAGTAGACGTAGCTCGCTCGTATAGATTATCGGTTTATCTAGTTCACCTACTTTTGGATCGCGCGCGCATCCGTGGGAGCTCGCGAGGGGACGAATTAGGTTCATCTTCCAGCAAGCGGCGGGTACGAGCGGGCTCGAAGGGTAAATTGCCATAATCCCAGGGACAAATTAGGAAGCGGGCAACAGCGCGGAACCTGCGAATGACCGATTAATCGTCGCGAGTGGCCGGCTTACGCGCGATATATCATAATTATTTGAAATTGTTGAAATTGAAATGAGGATTGGCTCGTTAATGCCGAGCGCTCTCGGCGCGCAATCGTTACATCTGCTACAACTATTTCGTCTTTAAAGTTGGATCGTGGAATTTATGGTCACCGAATGCACTCGCGGGAACGTACAAAGCGGCCATTGTAATTGCAAATTGGACGCGGCCATCGTCGAATCCGTGTCCAAATTCAAGCGCGTCCCTGTCGAGCGGACTTGCTTCAAATTAGCCGCATTATGGCTAACGTGGTCGTTATTATTGCCGCCTTGTTAATATTTGCACAAGTATCGAGGAAATTACGTCCGCCGTAACGACTCGCGCAAACTAGAAAATGAATTAAATAAACTCATCCTGTTTAATTAATCGGCGTCCCTGTATAATGAAATATTCAAAAATTTATCAGTCGCGCGTATCAATCGCAGATGTCGCGCGTGTACTGAGAGACCCATCTTGTTGAATGGAACAAAATCAGTTGACTACATTGAATTTCTTGTTTGGATATGGGCAAACAAATTTTTCAGTTGATACAACAAAAAATTTTAGTTGAAAAATTTCAACTTCGTTGTATCAACACACAAATTTGATTGGGTGAACATACGCAGAATCCTTTTATATTATTTAACTGAACAATTTAGTTCACGCAACAAACACAATTATTTAGGACGTGATGAGATGGAATTTGTTATCTCAACCATAAAATTTTGGAGATAAGAGGTTGATAAAATTTTGTTGAGATAAACAACTCATAGAAACAAATTGGAGATAAGAGGTTGATAAAATTTTGTTCAGATAAACAACTCATGGAAACAAAATAGTTAGTTGTTGTAACATTTAACTTCTTTTCAGCAACACAGTTTTCGTATTGTACAACAAACTTACATGTTCGGTTAACAAAATGATTCAATCAAATTGTTTCGTTTCATTCAACAAAATGGGTCTCTCCGTGTAGGGCGGTAATGAAGTAAGCGTGTCGCGATTTGTAGCAATTTGGAAGGTGCACGAAGAGAATTTTTTTCTTAAAATTTACCCTGAAAATCATGTAATCGTGGGACAACGTGGCATTTTTAAGAACTTTATGAGTTTGTTGAAATTTTCTTACACATTCTACTAGTAAAATGTGTATTAAACATAATCACTAGTGGAATGCATGGTAAAATTAATCCTGAAAATCATGTAATCGTCAACAACATGGTATTTTCAAGAACTTTATGAGAGATTTTTGTAATTTTATCATACATTTTACTAGTAAAAGTGGATCAACGTGGCAATTCGAAGAATTTTATGAGTTTTTCGAAATTTCACTGGTAAAATTTCAAAAAACTCGTATAAAATTCTACTAGTAAAATGTATGGTAAAATTTCTCGAATTTTTCGAAATTTGCCATACACTAGAAAATTTCAAAAAAGTCTTAAAAAATTCTTCGAATTGCCGTGTTTTCGAAATTTTACTATACATTTCACTAGGAAAATTTCAAAAAAACTCATAAAATGCTTCGAAATGCCACGTTGTCGTATACGATTACATGATTTTCAGGATAAATTATAAGAAAAAATTCTCTCCGTGTGGTATTTGGAAAAGACGGAGGTTGGCGTAAAGCGGATAATTGACCTAGTCGAGGGAATCGCGAAAAGCGAAAGTATTTAACATTTTCCGCGCGGTTGTGCCGCGTGATCGATTCTGCAATACCCTTGGATTTAACGGCGGAATTGGAGAACGCTGGCACGACGAGGTCGTACGAAACAGAGGTTGAAAACGACGGTCACGAAAGTGTCGAAAATAGGACGGGCGGGGCGAAGAAGCGGAGCTTCGGGAAAGGAGCGGAAAATCGCGGAAAGTTGAAACGCGGGAAAGTGGGTGCGTTTAATATTTTTCTCGTAAATCTTACCGCGCCTTTCCGCTTCATCGCTGGACTCGGCGTCCAAGTACTCTCGGCGTGGGTCCGGGGGCGGCTTATCTTTAACTTTATTTCTCCGTCTTTGCATTTTATTGACGGGGTGGCCTGCCGGCGTCGTCACCTCTCGCGCACGAGTCTGTGCAGCTGATTTATGCGCCCGGTCCGACTGTTACGGCAGCGAATCTTTCAGCGTTTTCGCCGTAGATAACCTGAAGCACCGTCGCGAAGTTGCACGAGAGCCAGGAGGAGTGGTCTCGGCAGTAGATCGGCTTTTGGAGACCGATCGTTCGTTGTCGAAGGGGTTCTCAATATTTCAAAAAAAAAGAAAACATCGTCTTTGCTCGCTGTTTAAATTATGAGATCGACTACACGGAAGGGGAGTCGCTGGAATGTTTGTAAATTATTTTTATCAATTCTGCGAATATATATACGTATAAGTATATAATCGTTGTAAAATTATGTTTCTTGTTAGTTACTTTTACTTGACAAGGATAGCGTTTTATAAGGAAATATTGCATTATTAGTTTCACACATATTTCTTCGATTTGATGATTTTAACCTTTTAATATTAAATACTTTAATATACTTATATGTATATTTATCTATTATTATTAAGTTATCTCTCTCAATAAATTGAAGCTTCAGAGAGCTAATGAAAACTTTCCACTTCGTTTCATATATTACACGTTTCGGTGAGCAAATCGTGGAACTTCAGTTTATTAGGTTCATTGTGGCCGCTTATTCGTTAAAATTACGTACATTACCTCATTTCAAAGCTGCTACCTCATTTGCACCAGAGAATAATCACGCGCATTTTGTGTACGAATAATTGTTGCACTTGTTATAAGACGTATTAAATACGTGCGGGGCGATTTCTTTTAATAAAGTGACAACGATGTAAAACAAAACGTAATATAATCAGAATACAGTATTGTACAACTTGAAGAAAGAAATATTAAAAAGTTTTCCACATGGCGTTTAATGTGAACATTTTGATAAATAAAATTTTAAAGTTATAATATTATTATTATTATATATCATATTTAGTGGAAATTAAAATGTCATATATTATCACTGAAAAGGTTATTTGCATAAATTCGTGATTTATAATTTTGTTGAAGAGTCGTGTGAGTACAAATGTACTCGTTAATTATTAACATTGCTAATTACTACTTTGAATGAAAGCTGTTGATTCTTTAATAAATCCACTTTTGCCGTTTCACAATGTACATATTATCTATATTTCTCTTGTTCAACTTGTTAACTATTATTCGCTTTATACATGTATGCTTTTATATGTTACTTCGTCGATAAGAGTCGATCGTGAAGTGAATGTTTCTCGCGGATAGCGCGAAACCGTTTATAGATTACAAACAGAAAAGAAAGAGGTCATATTGACGTCTTCGATTTTCCACTTCATTACGTAGTTTAATATCACCGGGATTTTCTTTGTTTCATAAACTTTAAAAACAATAGGATCCGAAATGCATACATTTTCTGCGTACAATAGCAAAATATCTTCAATGTCGCCACGTGTAGAAATGTGCCAAGTATTTTAATGTATGGCGAGTATTTGAACGATATATTCGCAGAGTGAAAGTAATGAAAATATTTAGATATAAATTTTATGTGTATAATAGGCATTTATTATCTTTAACGAATATTTCTCAAGAATCGATGTTCGCGCATTGACATTTCCGCTGTTGCAATTTCCTCTTTCTTGTTGCCACTGTTATGCAACAGTATCTTCTAAATCATTTTATCATCTAATTCCTTTCGAGAGATTATCGCACTGTTAATTTTGGAACTTTGTCTTTCTCGTCGATCATCATTTTACAATAGCATTCAAAAACTCTTCATCGTCTAAATCTTTTTGAGAAAGCACGCCTTGTATGAAGAAATGCATTGCAATGTTCGCTTGAAGATATTTTTTGAGCGCCATTCTTTGTGGTTTCTCGACTCTCTTCTTCTTTCACAAACATTGTAAAACAGCATTCTATAATAAAATTTTCGTAGTCCAATTTCTATCGTTAGATCACATCGTTGACACCGAATTTGTGGAAACTTAGCAACGCCTCTAATTGCTATCGATTTTTCAACAAATCTCCAATATTTCAGAAAATAATATCGTGATTAGCGATGCGCTTTGTTCACGCGAGATCAATGTGCGGGGCAAAGTCTAATTTCTATGTTTAAAAATTCACGCGGATATCGAAACGATGAATACTCGTTCAAGCAGATAGACACTCGGTGCGATTTATTCGCACATCGAAGTGACATGCGACGAGTGTTTCAAACTTTGATCGCATTTCTTTTCAATTTGCCTGAAAATTTTGTATTAGAAAACTCCAAAATACCCCGAAGAATAATATCGTAATTGTCACGTGGCCTTGTTTTCGTTTTCGGCGAACGCGGTGTTCACGCGCTTTGTTCACGCAAGGTTGACGTGCGGAGCAAAGTCACCGGCAGTCCCCGCAGTCAGCTCAGAACCGTGCGTCGTAGCGGTAGAATCTCTCGCGATCGCTCTTCGTGTACAATACGAAATTATTTCCCGCACGATTATTTAATTCCTGCGTTTAATAATTCACACGGATACCGATCAGCAATACTCGGTCAAGCAGATAGATACTCGGCGCGATTTACTCGCATAAGGAAATCGACGTGATATGCGACGAGACTTCCGAACTTTGATCGCATCGCGTACTTTTGCAATCCGTGATTTCAATTGACAATTTACTTGAAACACAGTAGACTGTCGGTAACGGATAACGTTGAGGAAATGTTGCGTGAAATGCCGTGTGATTATAATTAACGCTACATTCGTCAGCGAGAGTGTTGCCGATGTGGGATTGTAGTTTTTGCGCTGCTGAATCTTTTTATTGGTTTTTACGCCTAAAATAATACCAGGATAAGTTGCGGACCGCATAGCAGAACGTTTTTATACTTGAAACACTCGGGTCAGAAGTCTAATGAGAAAGATATTGGTATTTGAAATTTTCAATTTTTTAATCGTGAGCAATTTGAATTTGGCTTTATAAAATTACAAAATTCTTCCACGCGATTACAGTACGCGTAAAAACAAAGCGGGGGGTTCACGACTTTATATAAAAAACGAAGAGAAATTAAAAATG
>NW_011967059.1:51697-63868 GCF_000949405.1 Vollenhovia emeryi | reverse complement strand
GGGGGGTTCACGACTTTATATAAAAAACGAAGAGAAATTAAAAATGTCAGCATGTGAAGCCTAACCACAATTACTTATAAAGCGATATTTTTAATTTCTCTTCGTTTTTTATATAAAGTCGTGAACCCCCCGCTTTGTTTTTACGTGTACTGTAATCGTGTGGAAGAATTTTGTAATTTTATAAAGCCAAATTCAAATTGCTCACGATTAAAAAATTGAAAATTTCAAATACCAATATCTTTCTCATTAGACTTCTGACCCGAGTGTTTCAAGTATAAAAACGTTCTGCTATGCGGTCCGCAACTTATCCTGGTATTATTTTAGGCGTAAAAACCAATAAAAAGATTCAGCAGCGCAAAAACTATATTCGAATGTGTCGGTAAAACAGACGACTTTAGCATCCTCTTAAGTAACAGAACGCTGTGATGTGTCGATCGTTTAATTACACTTGTGTCTCGCGGAATTAAGTCACTTTCAATCGCGCCGACTGCGTTGAGTCGAGGGTATTGTAATAAAATCCCTGGTACTGTGGTATTGTAATAAACGAGTTGTTAGAAAGACTTTACTCTCGTTTATTCTAATTACCATGTACTTCTTGTATATCATAAGAATTGGACACATAAAAAATATTGTAATATTGTCACGTTAATTACGTGATCGGATGTGTAATGAAACAAAAATTATTACACGTTCGGTATAAGCATACAGTTCAAAACTTTAACAGTTTGAATTTACTAGAAAATCATGAATAAATTCGGGATATTCTTCATTTCTAAAGTAATAAACTTATTAACTTCCTTTTACTCGCGATTAATTATGTAAATTAAACAAAGTAAACTTTGGAAATATTCGATAATTGTGCAAAAAGTAATTACGCAATAGGCACGTTGTAAGAATTTTGTGTTGTTGTAAGCATACTAAATTTTCGCATGTAATTCTATTCATTTAAAAAATATTGTACATAATTGTATTTTTCATTTTTACTGTATAATGATCTCTTTTATGCTGTACGTTTTGTAAATTGTAAAAAAAAAACAATAAATAATAAAAGTGTTAAAAATCGTATTGTAAAGAAAGAGGGAGATTGGAATCGGCGGGGGCGGTGGAGGGCCTCTTTAAATTGACCTGTTTCTATTGAATGAACTTTTAAATTGGATTCAAATAATCTTTTATTCGATAGATTTTCGTTTGCGCACAATACGATTTTCTGTTTGCACGTTTATAGAGAATGTTACATAATACTCTCTAAAAGTCAATCAGTGGATTATCACTGAAAACAGATATAAGTATACCGCTGAATAATTTAGTGATATACTTATAACTATGAACTGTTGCAGCGATAATCCACCGATTGACTTTCAGAGAGTAGGTACAGCTGTACATGTTAATATTGTGAAATTAATTGTGATGAAAATAAAATAATGATAAAAATGTAAAAAAGAAAAGTAAAGAAAAGAGGACCGCCAATTAGAAACGGCGGGGCTGGTGGAGAGCCTCTGTTTTTATCGGATAAAGTTTTAATTTCAATCTAAAAGAAAGGTATTGGGTACTTTCCAGCAAAAGACTCAGATTGACACAGTGTAATACAGAGAATCACTTCATCCTTATTTAGTATTGGCAAACAACAAAGATTAAACGATTCACTGTGTTACGCAGTGTCGTCTGTGCGCATTGCTGGAAAGCACCCATCGTTTTTCATTTAGAATTAGAAAAAACGCTAAGTTTAATTTAACCACGACGCAATCGTAATATGATATATCCGGTATAAACAGAGTAGTCTTGCACAAGGATCAGAATTATTTATGGCAATGATCGTGAAAATGACATACTGTGCGAAGTATATTGTTACGTTCTCTGTGCACAACAATTAGTAATATAATTACATGCTAATTGTGCCATTTAATTGTGGAAAATTGGTTTTAAAAAAATTATTTATAAAAATACATTATACAAATCTCATATCGATAAGTACATTAGATGAGATATTCAAAATAAAGTTTCATATTAAAATATAATATAAATAGCTACATTTTGATTGAAGACCAACAGAGAGTCTCGAAAAGCGGTGTAATTAAATTCACGTAAATTTCGACGCCGTCAAAACATTATATTTTGCAATTTTCACAATAAGATAGTTCTTAAACTTGACATTTTTAAATGCCTCAGTTTTAAGCAAGATGCAAAAATAAAAATAAATTATTTACAAATAAGAATGCTTTTCCTTTTTATTCTTTTGTCTTTTATGTTTATAAAAAATATATGGAAACAAAATCTAAAAATTCTTTTAATCTTTTGATCTCTTTATAGAACTATATTATATTTATTAGACCATATCAGATTTCGATATTGATTTGTGACGAGTTCTTCAACAGAAATTGCAAATATGGGCTGAAATGAAATATGAGTTGAACGAACGGTAGAAAACAATCGAATTATGTCCGTATATGTGTCCAATAAAAACTATAAAAATGTGATTTTATTTTATCTTCTGTAAAAAACGATCATAAATCTACACAGGTCATCTTTAAAGTTGCTTATTCAATGCTGCTGAGTTAATTCAATAATTGCAAATCTCTTTCTTGTTTCAAGGAATATATTATTTCAAAATTTAATTACGCAGTCTGATTCTTTGAATAAACACAGAATCTGTTTATTTCTAATTGTACTATACTTGTACTATAATTTCTTTAACAGAATTATAGTATGAATGGTGACAAGTTTCCGTCCATATAAAAATAATGGTAAAGCATCGATTGAAATGTCGCGTGTATCGGCGAAATATCCTGACTTGGCTGCATGAGTCGTGTTCACTGGTACGTGATCCTGCGTAGCGCATAGAGCGTCCGTCGCGGATATCCGGTTAGATCGACGGACACGAGCGAAAGGAGAAATTGCACAGGTTGGTCATAGAGGGGGTAGGTCGATGGAACGAGATTAAAAGAGGCGAAGCTACAAGATTAAAAGGCAAAGCGGGACCTACTCCGAATTGAACGGCGTCGGTTGGCTGCTCGCGGAGACATTTATATTCCCGGGAAATCGTTATTGACCGATCAGAGAACCCGAATGGCTTTGTCGCGCCGTTTCTCCTTTTCTTTATTTCGCGCACCCTTCCTCTGGGGAGGAACGAGACCGCGCGTGAACATCGACATCTGTCCTGCCAAGGGTCTCGTCGCAATATCCCCGCGCACACTCGCTGCGAATCGCAATCAGAAAGCGTAACCGTCATTCAAGTGTAAATATTTCGGCTAGAATAGATCGGTAATATTCCGCCGGTCTTTGCAGCGTGCAGTCTTTCAATAATTGCAATACGTAGAGAAATCGAGACTGCAGAGTTTGATTTAATTACGCGAGCGAATGTGTAAAAGTGCGAGATCTTTTCGTATTAAGCGGATCAGAGATCCAGCCACGTTTAGTTAGATGCGGTCTAACCGGAGGCGAAAGCGCGGGCCAACGTTCTCGAAATCAAACGAGGGATTCGCAATAGGAAACATTCCGGGCTCTTCGTCACAATTTTCCTCGCCGATAGCTCGGCGGTAGTAATAGCTGTCTGAAGTTCTCTTAGAAATATGGGCCAAAACGCCAAAACATACCTACAGACCGCTGTAGACTGGAAAACGGAAATTGAGGTAGAACAGTTTTGAGACGAGTTTTGCCAGGAAGAACTAGTTGTGAAACATCGTGGATCGAGAACTTGCGTAAAACTTAATCGAGTAAAACAGATGTATACATATTTAAACGCATTTGCAGCGGCTGCTAAAATAGACACTTAATGAGGTTTCTACATTGCGATTTCTATGTTTAAGCAAACCGTTTCGACACACAATTACAGTTGCACGTAGCTCTTTAAAAAATTAATTCAACGTGCTGATTTATTCCTCACACTTTTCACGCGACAAATGACATTTACACTTCTTTCGTTGCGTTCGAAGTATATACGCAATTAACATCTAAAATAAATTATTAATTTACAGAAGCTTCCGTGGATTCGATACACGTGTCTTTATTCGCAGCAAATAATGAAGTAACGTGGAGTTGGATTTATTATACAATACTTAATTATCTTACAGCTTGTACAGCATTTGCGATGTAGTAATAAGAGGATATTGATTTCCGGCAGTTGCACGACGTGAAAGTTAGACGTGGATGCAATTGGGCCGGTTGTAATAGGTTTGTCTGTTTAAATTATAGACGGCAAAGTCGCGGGTTGAGTATCTGATACGTACAGATAAATTGTGCTCTTCCCATTAACTCGGTCTGCGGCGCACGAAAAATAATTAAAAAACATTCCGATCCAAGTGCATCCCCCGTTATTGTGCGCCGAATTAATTAACATCCCGATATTTCTACTTCAAAACGAAACTGGGTCGACTGCCGAAGTAAAGGCAACCATAGTTATCATATATATGCATGCTAATTGAACGAGGAACAATCTAGAATGAGACCTCTGGCAGAATGCTCCTAGTTGATTGCCGTCGCAAATAATATCTATCAAGTTTCTTCATATGCCGGGGTGCACATCTTTAACACGCCTCGCCCATCGTCGTGCACGTTTCACGAGAAAAAGCACTCTCGATTCTCGTGCCGCTGAGACAATAAAGAACAGTTTACAATTTTAAAAACGTCAATTACATCACGAAATAAGTAAATCTATACGTGACGCAGTATACTTTTATAATGCAGACGCCACGGGTCAGTTTATTTTCGTACGAATTTAACAGTGTAAAAATTTTATGTAAAGTTGCACCTAGTACACAGTAATATTGGGATCATTTCTTAAAGGTGTGTATTTTTATAATACGTCAGTAAATTTGTATCTCTCTTATAGAGAAAATTATTACCTTGTGTGAGTAAGATTGCTTTTAATTTTGCAATTATTCGTCAAAGATAAACAATTACTCACGCAATAGGAGTAAAAAATTAATTTTTGTAAAAACGCACAAATAACAATTTCCAATATTAACAGTGTAATTGTTACACTCATTCCTTATGCAGCTTTACGTTACTTTTTCACAGTGTACGTATATTTGATAAAAATCTGTTGACGTACTGCAATATAGAAATCAATCTACCTTGAAGCCTCGGAATATATACTTTTCCAAAAAGATGAATATCGATAAATTAATGCGTACTGTATGCACGTATATGAGCTCCTCGTCGAGAAACGGGTATCCTGCAACGCGCAACATCGATAATGAGAAATTTATTGAAGTGCGGAAAAGCGCGCGATCGCGCTTGTCGATACATTTTGTGTTATCGCGCGGTTTTATATCGCGGCACATTCTCCGGCGGCACTTACGGCAATGTCGGCGCACCGTCGCGCACAGGATTTCGAATTTCGATTTAGCGTGCTTCCGTGAAAGGGCGAGTAATAGGTGTGCCTACGGTACCGTGGCGAACCTCGCAGGTCCACGGTTGTTTGTCGACGAGCGGCGGCGTTTTCCCCGCGAACGCTTTTCTTCGACAATCGATTGCTCGCCGGACGAGCGAGAGATTTTCTCGAGTGCTTTCGCTGTCTCGTGCACGTTTGGGCTCTGGCGTCGGTTCGATCAGACACGAAAGGCGAACTAACTGCTTTTTCTCGCTCGTACGCGCGCGTTCGTATCCTGATGAAAAGCCGATTTAATCGTTCGCGTCCCGCCGCGACCCTGTTCTCTAAAAAATTACTCGGATAACGGGGCAACGTTTAAAGGGCGAGCGAAATCGTTAAATCGTTAAAAAGGCAGGTTAATTTTTATATCAGTATCACGTCAATGTTTTATAAATCGCCTGACCCACGCGTTTCTACAGTCGTTGTAAAGTAACAAGAAAATTGTAGAATAATAAAAGAAATTGCGGTCGATTTTCTTGTCAATAGATAAGTTACACTTAAGAAAACGTGCAGTCAAAACTGATAAAAAAACTGATTACTAAGTGATGGATAACTGATCATTGTAACTGATGACAGCGGTTGACACAACTAGTGTATTGAAACAATTTTACCAGTTACTGATATAAAAACTGGTCATTTATTCATCGGTAATTGATAAAACTTCCAGTTTCTAGTTGAGCCCTCAGTTGAGTCACCAGTTGTAGCTGATCGGTTAGTGTCCAGTTGTCAGTTCAGTTCCCTTTCACCAGTTCTCTTAAACATTTTTTATAACAATGTATATATCACACAAGTACTTTATTACTATTATTGTTTGTGTAACAGTGATGTAAAACTATTACAATTGATTATTGACTGTCACAAACTTACTAATTAAGAAAAAGAACTGATTAGCAACATCAGTGACTGATGATATTGAATCGGTAACTTATAGCGATCTTGGTGACTGATAACCAGTTTTTCAGAGTGATGTAGAAACTGATCATTAAAACTGGACGTTAACTGAGACGTTTAACTGAGAAACATGGCTAGTAGTTGACTCTTGTAATCAGTCACTGATAGAACGCCACAAGTTACTGTTTCAACGTTATCAGTTACTGACGCAGCTAATCAGTTCTTTTTCTTAAAGATTACATTTCTTATTAATAACGTATAAAAGATAATGGTTTGAATGACAATCGTTTTAAAGATAAATAACACTGCAATGTATTATTATTTCCTGCATTTTTTATTTTAGCATCTGTTGAGTCGCCTGATATTCTGTATGCGAGGGTTGATGAAGGTAACGCTTTTACACGTTCAAAAAACTGTCAGACGATCTGTCACGTGCTCTATTTCGTATATTTAATACTGTAAGTTGAAGTAAGGTAGAATGTACAAAGCATAGCGATCCATCATACAGGCTGTCGCGTATCATTTGATAGATCGTTTACGGAATATCTGTCAGTGATAATACTTCTTAAATGCGAAGAAAGTTTGACTCAGTTCCGGTGAATTCTATCTACTGACGCTATGCGACTGTTATTGCATGGTGTCTAGGTAACGATAGTCGATAGGAGATTCCGTTTAATTATACACGGAGAGAACTTTCTTTTAAAATTGACCCTGAAAATATTGTAATCGTGGGACCACGTGGCATTTTGAAGAACTGTATGAGAGTTTCTTGAAACTTCACCATACATTTTACTTGAAGATTTTTGAGTTTTTTTTAAATTTTACTATACATTATACTATTTGGTTTATACATATTTTTATTATTTCCTTTGTCTAGGAAAATGTATAAAATTTGAAAAATTCTCATAAAGTTTTTCAAAATGCCACGTTACCCCACAAATACATGATTTTCATTGCATGATTTACCTTAAAAATCACATAATCGTAGAACAACACGGCAGTTTGAAGAACTTTAGGAGAGTTTTTGAAATTTTACCATACATTTTACTACTAAAATGTATACTAACAATAAGTATAATTACTAGTAAAATGTATAAAATTAAAAAAAACTCTTATAAAGTTCTTCGAAATGCCACGTTGTCCCACGATTAGATCAATCCTAAAATTTTGGGCTCTGATTAATTTCATCGTGTATTCTCAACATGTATTCTCAACATTTTCCGGATAATTTTCAGGATAAGAAAATTCTCTCCGTGTGGAAACACCTTTATATGATTTTGGGCTGAATCATTAGTGCCTAATAATACTTTTTTGCAAACTGCGCGCCGACAACTTTCGACCGTGAAATACAATCTGAGCTGAAGCAATTTACCTAATTAAATTGACAATCAATTTAGCATTGGTGATAAATAAGCATCCTTTAGAAAAGGTCTGTAAAGAATTTGATTTATTTTACTTACAAAATGATATCGGAATTGATGTACGTATGCACATGCATACATGTTGAGAATACACGATGAAATTAATCAGAGCCTAAAATTTTAGGATTGAACTAATAATCTGACATGTAAATACTAATAATTTATATTATGCAAAATCGCAGTCTTTTCTTTCAAAAATATACAACATTTTGCGTTCGCGGATGCTTGTATCACCTGACGGACATTTCGCATCATTTTTCGAGCCGATACTCTTCTCCCGATCCCGACAGAGGAAAACGCGGAACGTCGAAAAAATGTTTTCCGTTACGTTACGAACGTGACGGCGCCCTTTTTTTCCGCCTGACGCGCGTCAAAATTTCCTTCATGACCGCGGAAAGATTTTCCCCGGGGATGTTAAGCCGGTAATGTGCCGGACGGTGCATAAAGCACATCGTTTTATGCCGCGGCGCGGTGCGACGGCACGCTGAAAGTGCCCGGCGCCGCGGGGCTGATACAGTAACGAAGGTGGAAAGACCGAAAGAACTTTGCGATCGCAGGAAATTGTGCCTGTGTAGAAAAGTTTGCGCGCTGCCACGCCGGCGTCACGCGTAAATTCACCATTATTGAATTCGACGCGGAAAATTTCGTCAGAGCTCGCCCTTTAGAAGAGATCGTGGATTATCCTTCCGAAGGTTGCGGAAAGTTTAAATAGGTGCGCCGTGCCGCGGTTTAAAAATAAATAACGTCCGGAAACTCCGTCAAGTGATTTCCCGAGTTTCTTGGCGCGACGTTTACCGCCGATATTAAGCAAATAAAAATCGAAAAAAATGCAATTCTGTTCCACGGGGGTAAAGAATGTTTCGCGACGAAGAGGCCGCGAAATAAGATCTGTCTTTCCTCTCGGAAAGGATTTCTGATAATGAGACACAAATATTCCTTGCATATTTAAACTTATCAGAAGACGTGGTTAAAAGAAGAAAACAACGTTAAGATGAAAAATCGCTAATTCGTATTCTCCTCTCTCGAATTAAATATGATTGATTTGTTAAAATCAGGAGGTGACGTATACAAGGTGTTATGGATAATGTATCCATTCGCTCGTATACAGGTAGAGCGGGTTAAACTGAAAAGAAAAGTTATATGCCATTTTGTAAAATTCCCAATAGTTATCGAGCGACAAATAAAAACGTCTGGGCGAATGAACGTATACGAGAAGCAGTGGGCCGGACTCGGCAAGCACGTTAAACGTCTTATTTGTTTAGTCTCCTAGCAACGGTGGGCGTGGAAAGATCCAGGAAAAAGCGCCTATTCGCTCAGACGTTTTAGTTAATTACTCGATAACTATCGGGAATTTTACAAAATAGTACATAACGTTTCTTTTCAGTTTAACTCGCTCTACCCGTGTACGAGCGGATGGACACCTTATCCGTAACACCCTGTATAAATGTCAGATCACATCTTCCGTCGATGTGTCATAACACATGCATTTGAGATAAAAATATATTTCCTTTCTTGATAATAAATGCGACGGTCGCTATATCGATCCTATTTTATGACGGGCCGAAGCGTAACGGCATTGTAATAGCATTCCGGAAATCTTTTCCGCGGGTGTGTAAATGAAAATTATTGTATTCAACAATGATTAAATGCTATCTCGATAATTGTCCTATTTTGTGAAGGATGCGTCCGCTCCGCGTTCGTTTAAACCGTCGATTTCCATTGCAGTCGTTCCCTATGAATTATCCAGCGATACGCGTGGACGTCGATATTTATGAGCAGGTCATTCGTTGCGGATTCACAGAGAAAACTCTCCATAACGGCGCGCGCGCCGGGAGAGGTGCAAAGAGATAAAAGGGATGAAAATGTCAAAAGGAACGAGGGGTTGAAATCTTGTCACTTTTACCGATGGCGGGGGGGACGCGAGGCGCGCGGGATGCAACGAAATAAATCCTCCCGGGATCTGCGTGATATCTCTCTTCGTTGCGGCGCGTTTCTTGCTGGCGTATGTGACAGTTTAAATTGAGTCCGCGTTATGCTTTTTCCATGGCGAGCGCTTCTCCAGCGCCTCCTGGCTGGTGTCGCGGGATCAACCGGCAGGAGCCGCGACGCCGTTCAATTGTGCCCGGCGAGGCGACGATAAAGCTCCGGTCTTATTTCATTAAATGCTGATCCAGCGAAATTTTGCTCGGAGGCACTCGGAGGTTCCTCGAGAGAGGAACACGTGTTTCTCGTCGCGGGTACAATGTCTCCGATAAGCCTGCATAAGAAGCGCAGCAACGAGACGATTTTCCTTCCCTTCCTCTGCCGTGTAGCCATTCTACGTAGTTGAACGGAACACGGAATATATATTAGATATCGAGATATTCCCATCTCGCGCTATCGAATTTCAACGATTCGAATCGGTGCGGATGTTCGTTTATACAATCCCAGGTCCCCGCGTATGCGGGAATTGTATCGACTTTGGGGGAGCGTGCGCTCGCGTTAATTTTCTTCGACGTAACGCAAGTGCCGGGGACACGCGAATACGTAAACGTCTGGTAATTGTTTGAAAACTTCGCCGATGTGCTCCGGATTGATATTTTCCGCGGTTCTCTCGTTGTTCGAAAAAATATTCGGAACGCGGCCGCAATTTTCCGGCGCGCAAGAGAAAACGCGCTTCCGCTATTATGTTTCACGAGGTATTTATATTTTGCGTATCACCGGTGTTGACGGAAATCGCGCTGAGCTTTCGGCCGGCGCTCTTTTATCGCGACGCGCCTCGCAACCTTTCGCGGGGAGAGAGACGGCTGTTTGCAAAATTCATACGCGGGTTCCTCGAGCACAACACGGTGCACCGGTCGCGCGCACCGCACCTTATTCCGCTGAAAATCGATGACGTGAGTTTGAATCGCAGTTGTTAGCATACGTCGACCCCCGGCGTTCTCTCGAATCGGCCGCATCGTTCAATTCCTACAGAGTCTCATCTATTTCCGAATACGTCACGCCGCCATCCTGCCCGCAGAATGGAGAAGGATCCTGGAGAACGCGCGCGTGATCCTGAAATAAATCTGGCGGAGAGGGCGCGTTACGGAGCAACGCGTCGACAATCGCGCGACCGACGACGGTGTCGCGCGCGTTAACGAGAAATCGTCGATCGCCGCGCGATTAAATGTCTCGTTCTCGATGCGATTTTTATCGCGTCGCGGTGGAAATAAAACGGCGAAAGGACGCTAGACCCGGGTCGCGTTTCGGCGCGGCGCGGGACGGCACGTCGAGGAGGAACGAAGCGATTTACGGCCGCTACGCGATTCCGCATACGGTCATCATACTCGGCGCTTTATCTTACGAATCGCATCGATTGGCAAGCGCGGCCTTTCCGCGCGAGGAGAGTCCGACGGTATTTTGTCGGCGCGGCGCGTGTTATCGACATTTGTGTATCTCCCAACCCCTTATTTATCACCCGTAACTATCCTCGGGAGTAGAATCCCTTGTTAAGTGTATCTACCTAACTGGGGTGATCGATTATCCGAGGCGTCGTCGGGAGATTTCGCGATATTCCAATTATACACGGAGAGAACTTTTTGTTAAAATTCACCTTGACAATCGTGTAAATGTGGCAGTTTGAGCAACTGCATGAGAGTTTTTCCAAAGTTTACCATACATTCTACTAGTAAAATGTATGTTAAGTATAATTACTAGTAGAATGTATGGTGAAATCAATCCTGATAATCATATAACCGTGGGACAACATGGCATTTCAAAGAATTTTATAAAAGTTTTTTCAAAATCTTACCATATATTCTACTAGAAAATGTATATTAACCCTAGAACCCGACACATGGGTAAAATTTACCCAGACCAACTTTTCGAACGTTACCGCTCTGAAAATGTGAGGAGTTGGCAGTACTATACGAGGGCCAAAATTAGTTAACTAATTCCTTTGTTGGAAGGCATAACTCAGCTGTTTTCTCACCTAACCGTTTTCGACAGGGAAGACAGCAAAATTTCGTTCGGGTAAATTTTACCCATGTTTAGGGTTTACGTTGGAAAAATCATTTTCAATTTTTTCTTGTTTGTAATAGATTTATATCTTTCTTTCTAGATTTTATTGAAAACTTGGTTGCTGATGTATGATAAATGTGCTTTAGAGGTTATAATTGTATCAAATAAGTATATTTATTATATATAACATATTTTATGCAATAGAAGTGAAATTATTTATAAATAACAAATAATACATAATAATACATTTTCTTATAATATAAAACAATTTTGAAAGGGAAAATAGAGTTATTAAGTAAATAAACCCATAAAAAGTCCCATCCATATCTTGTTTGAACAGACCTATTTTCCTTTTGTAAAAAATATAGTTTTTTTAATAACCAGCGATCTGCTCCTAGATTTTCTCAAAGAATTAACCGTCTTCTTTAAAATCGCGTTTGCCTCATTGCTTTATCTGTTATAGTTAAAAAGTTATTAATTTTTTAGAGAAAAGCGAATTTTGAAGAAACA
>NW_011967059.1:46118-51392 GCF_000949405.1 Vollenhovia emeryi | reverse complement strand
TGTGTTTTGTTTTTTTATTATAATTTTCTTCAACTTTATTTAACCGCAAAACTGTTAGCATAATTATCTTCCTGGATGTTTTCTACACCGATTTAAAAAAAATATTGAATTTCGACCATTTTTCCGAGAGTTATTAGCAAATGAAAATGCGCTGGGTACAATTTACCCATGTTTAGAGTTTACGTAACTTTTTGACGTGTCGGGTTCTAGAGCTAACAATAACTATAATTAGGTACTAGTAGAATGTATGGTAAGGTAAGATCAATCCAGAAAATCTTGTAATCGTCGGACATGGCATTTCAAAGAATTTTATAAAAGTTTTTCAAAATTTTACCATATATTCTACTAGAAAATGTATACTAACAATAACTATAATTACTAGTAAAATGTATGGTAAGATCAATCCAGAAAATCTTGCAATCGTCGGACATGACATTTCAAAGAATTTTATAAAAGTTTTTCAAAATGTTACCGTATATTCTATTAGAAAATGTATACTAACAATAACTATAATTACTAGTAGAATTTAGATAAGATTAATCCAGAAAATCTTGTAATCGTCGGACAACATGGCATTTCAAAGAATTTTATAAAAGTTTTTCAAAATTTTACCATATATTCTACTGGAAAATGTATACTAGCAATAACTATAATTACTAGTAGAATGTATGGTAAGATCAATCCAGAAAATCTTGTAATCGTCGGACAACATGGCATTTTTAAGAACTGCAAGAGAGTTTTTCGAAATTTTACTATACATTCTACCAATAAAATGTATACTAATTGTAAATATAATTGCTAGTAGAATATATGGTAAAATTTATTCTGAATATTTATGTTATTGTCGAATAATATGACATTTTATAAGATTTTATAAATTTTACCGTACATTCTACTAGTAAAATGTATACTAACAATAAGTATAATTATTAGTAGATTGTATGGTAAAACCAATCCTGAAAATGATGTAATTATCGGACAACATGGCGTTTTGAAGAACTCTTTGAGTTTCTTAAAAATTCACTATACATTCTATTAGTAAAATGTATACTAACACTAGTAGTATAATTATATATTAGTAGATTGTATTGCAAAATTAATTTTGAAAATAATGTAATCGTCATGTCATATCGAAGAATTTTATGAGTTTTTAAAAAATATTACCATACATATCACCATCTACTAGTAAAATGTATATAATTACCGGGTGGAAACGACATTTCTACCGTTCGATTAAAAAGGGTGGATTAACGCGCGATCGGTTATTCAAATCTATTTTCCGAATATAATTACTAGTAGAATGTACGGCAAATTTCAAGAAACTCTCATACAGTTCTTCAAAATGCCATGTTGTCCGACGATTACATAATTTTCGGAATACATTTTAAGAAAAAAAATTGTTCCCGTGCAACAATCGGGATCGCGTTCGTTAAATCTTGACGTGCCAAAGTACTTTTTTTACCCCCGAGGTATTAAATTTTTTTTCATTGGATATCTGTCAGTAATTGTTCGTTATAGATATTTGTTTTACACTCGCCCGAGAATTACAGGTGGATATCCGCGTGGATTACATAAACGTAATAACGCAGCATTAAAATTGATGTTGCATCGTTATCGCGTATCGATGTCAAATATCGAAAGCTATCAATCGATCGCCGATTCTCCACCTGGTACACGTACCGCCGAAATGAAATGTATAAAAATTCCTTTCATCACATCATACAAATCCAGGGACAAATTAAAAGTTTTCATACGGAAATGAATTTGCACACGCGGAATAGACGAGGCGAATGGACCAAGTGTCAGGACAGGGGGTGGTCTATGGCTACGCCCCCCCCCCCCGCCGACAAGAGGGATCGCGCAGCGATTACAATTAATCGGGGGTGGAAACGACATTTCTACCGTTCGATTAAAAAGGGTGGATTAACGCGCGATCGGTTATTCAAATCTATTTTCCGAATCACGTGCCCGGATGGTACAGCTGGCTCGACGCACTCTCCCGAAACGAGTGTAAGCAGCGAGATTGAGTTTTGCGGAATCGCTCCTCGTTTACCGCGCAAAATCTCCATCAAATTCCATCAAGTTCGGCGATCGAGCGCAACGACTCGATGGCAACGTTATACCGCCGAAGACGGGGTGGGGGGGCGAAGGGGGGTCCGCCGCTCGTTCGCTCGCTCAGTCTATTTGTCACCGATTGATTTGATTCGCGAACGGTCGCGCGCTACCAGCCCGCTCGATCTGCCAGAGATTAGGTCCGGCGGCATTCCCAAAATCCAGACGGCCGTAGAGCTATCCGGGCAATGCGACCCACCCCTACCGCCCCTCCGTCGTCGTATCCGATCGTGCGCCGCTGCATTTCTCGCGGCAGTAAAATCGAACGTCGACGGCGCAACCTGGAGTACGCGAGCGAATGTTTTACGCGTATCGCTCGTACGTGCCATGACGCCGTGGCGCGAAACTGCGGCGCAACGCTGCGAAATCTTTCAGCGGAGCCCTTTTCTGTCTCTTTCTCCCTCCCCTACCTTTGCATCTGTCTATTCTATTATTTTCTCCCCGAGTTACTTCCTCGCGCGTCCCCCCGATACGTTCTCGTCTTTACTCGACGATATTCGAGACTGGCCTTGCGCGCGATAAAAATAATCGTATGTTTTTAACCACAGACGTTAACCATAGACTGCTTGTGGGGCAGTGGAGCCTTAAGCGGGGGCATCATCCTGAGGAAAAGGGGTAGTATGGGTTTAATTGGGTGGTGTTTCTTTCTCTAGTGGACGTGTGTATAGTTTAGGTTCATTTTCATTTTATTTATGCCATTCGCATTCCCGCGCGTTCTCGCTAGTTACGTACACTGAGAAAAAATGCTTTGATTGTATCAACAAGACACGTATTATAGAACGTATTTTGGCTAAACCAAATGGAATTTCTAGTTAGCACGATAGGGCTCGATATTTCATAATCAGAAGTTTGCCAGACTTCACTACGCATCTGGTAAATCCTAAAGGAATTCCGATTCGTCAATTTTCTAACAGACATTTTCCAATGTAGAATTAGGTGGTTGGCAATAAAGGGTGGCGCTCCGTTTACGCCAACTGCCCCGGCAGCGGTAATTTCGTTTCTTTTCTTTTGTTACACGTAACTAACCCGCTCTGCAATTTGAGTTGACGTTCGTTGTGTCTGGAACGTAACATCGTACGGCAAACTAAAGGCTTGTGATATCGAAGAGTTGACGTCTACATTATTATACAGTCTACTACTGTTCTTATCTAGTGATACGCCTAGGAAAATAAGCAGACGTTGCGCAAAGGAAACGTCTCCAGGGCGGCTCAAGAGTCGCTCAACGCAATTAAACAAGCAGCGTGTGTCGCGAGAATCAGGGGTTAAGGTGCCCCCACTGTCTCAGTCCCCCGTTAATACGTCTGTATTTTTAACCGTGTCCCGTAATTGGAAGATTTCGGAATATTTCATCTCCGGCTCGGAGAGGGAGGACGCGCGCTCGTCATCAAGATGTGATGCAATATCCTTTGTTTTGCAACCTGTCCTATTCAGTTTCTCTCTTCACCCTCTAACTTCCATCCCGCCAGACTCACCTTCCCCCGTTCTGTTGTACTTCTCTTTTGTCATTCTTTTCTTTAATATACCCCATCGCTTTGTCTTCCCCTTTGTCCCGTCTCTCTCCTCGCACCGGCGCCGTACATTGTCTCTCTTACCGCCTCGCAATCTCCGGCAACGTAGTTTCTCCCGTAAAAACATGGGAATGTTACGATACGCCAATCTATCAAGTCTCTTCTTCATTTGTCGGAAGCATTTTATTACATTTTGCTTCTAAGCCGCGCCCCGTCAAGGAAATGACAATTTTCTCTCTACATTTAGACATCGTTTCGTCATCATTTCAGTCAAAAGTAATTTACAAGTGCGGCGAAAGAAAGTCGCGAGGCCCGAGAAAGGATGAGGCTGACAGAGTTATCTCGCGCCACCTTTCACAGGTGGCTAAAGGAACGGCTATACGCCCGGCGTCGCGCGTTAAATTAACCGCGTCAGGGTAACGCCATCAAGATCGCGTTCGGGAACCTTACCCAAAGGGTACCGAAAGCGGAATGAAATTTGAGCGGGATGAAACGAGCCGCGAAGGACGTGGACTGGAAGCGCGATGCTCTTTGCGCGTCGCGGGATGGCGAACGCTCGCAGATCAATCACGAGCGTCGCGTAAAAATGTATAAATACAACAATTGCACGAAGGAGGACGCGCCGCGCGCGCGTGATACTTGATATTTCTCTCGCACATCGTCTATTAAAAGCTCGTCCAATTTTTTCCCCGCGGATCAGTCTATTTGGAGACTCAACAGTTACGTAATTCAGAGCACGGTGGATTTGGTGTCCTACCAGAGCCAATTGTTATTCTCGTAAAATTGTCTTTACCAGCTGTAAAACATCCTTGCTCAAATGTGTACTCGGGAGATCAAACTCCACGTAACGAAGCTCCAGACGCGAACGTCTGATTTGCATTTACGTAGAGAGATAATTGCTCCATTAAAGACTTAAGGTCTTCGATAAAGAGAAGGGATTATTAAGTGGCGGTAGGGAATTAATTGGAAGCGGTGTTGTTATCGCGAGGGCGCTCGCATTAAACTGTCGGCGTGTTTATCGCGTCGAACATTGGGTATCTGCAAGACGAAGAGAAGGGGCGATTAGCGCAATCGAGGAATAGAGTGTCCCATTTACAATGGCTTTCATGGCCACGAGACAGCCTCGAGTGTCGGGGCTCTCGTAGATGGGATCGTCCTCAGGATTTGGCAGCTGAAGGGGATCACGATAGCGAGGCCCCTTTATGTCGATTCGACAACAGCTTCTGGGTACCGCTGGCGTCACACGATCGTCCTGCTCGGCATACCCGCATCAAATTCCGCGTAAGATGCTCTCGCATACCGACAGTCCGATGCACGTGCCGTAATATGAATGCCGCCGTACTTTGACCGTGAGTTATGATTTTTCCATATTCCGCTGTGCACGATCGTCCTGTACATCGACGAGGTATTTTGCGGCACGTAAGGCATTTAATGTTAGCGATATGTTTCGTGTCGAAAACATGACTTTCTTTGAGTCGCGATGATCACGCGATTGAAAGTGCGTGCGTTATTTCCGGATTTCTGCTCTTTCCCCGAGTATGTTGATGAAGAAAATAAAATTTTTCTTCAGCTACAGGGATCTTTTATGGGATGAGAGCGACGAGATTCGATTCGCGAGACACAATCCGCGTCTTTTTACGGCAGGTAAAGTATT
>NW_011967059.1:30112-39064 GCF_000949405.1 Vollenhovia emeryi | reverse complement strand
ATAAATAATAGTAAAATTTTTATGCTGGTTGGCATCACTATGACTATGTGGTTGTTATTACTAATATTATAGTGATAATTACTATAAAAATGATATTCCTGACTATAATTATTTTACTATGCAATTATAGTCGCAAATACTACGCACTTTTCTCTCAGTGTAATGATTAATCATTGCAAAAAAATATTAATTGCACGATCTATTAAAAATTAGTGATTAGTTCTTCCTGCTTGACGAATGCATGCTTGATACAATTTTTGTATTTGGAGAAGCTCCGTCTTATGGCAACAATCTGTCCCCAAATTATAAATACATTTATGCTTCCGCTATTAAGATATTTTCCAACGACAAGCACTTATTGCACACTCAACGTTTCTCCGCATATAATTACATCAATAAAGATTGAATGTAACATCGAATTAATTGACCAGGAAACATGACAGAATAAACGTAACTTTAAAACGTCAATAAAAAATGTATGCACTAGAAAAGATCGAATTTGAAATAAAAAGGTTAATGATTAATTATCACAAAAAAATATTAATTGCACGTTCTATTAAAAATTAGTGATCAGTTTTTCTTGCTTGACGAATGTATGCTTGATACAATTTTTGTATTTGGAGAAGCTCCGTCTTATGGCAACAATCTGTCCCCAAATTATAAATACATTTATGCTTTCGCCATTAAGATATTTTCCAACGACAAGCACTTATTGCACACTAAACGTTTCTACGCTAATAATTACATCAATAAAGATTGAATGTAACATCGAATTAATTGACTACCGTATTACGACTTTACGATGAAGCGCGCGGCAATTTAGACGACAAACGGTGCCAGATTATTAAGCGCCAATTATTCGAGGATAATTACTTGACAATTACTCGAGAGTCTAGAACTCGGTGAATCTAGAAGCCGGGGGTCGCGCTGTAACGAATAGATCATGTCGTCGTCGCACAAATCGATTCCGCGGCGCTGCACGCCCACGCGCTATGCAATTGGTCCACCGCACGCCTTCAGACTCCGTATCTCTTCGTGCCTAATAATCGTGCCTCGTTTTGCGATACAAATCTACGGAATTGTAATACCTTTTGCGAATATCTGACTGACTATGCATCGTCGTCTCGAGAAGCGAGACTCCCGCTCTCTAACAGTCAATCAGTGGATTATCACTGAAAACAGTGAATAGTCACTGATTTGCAGTTTTAAGTATACTGCAATTTTCAGTAGTGTGCTTATAACTGCATATCAGTGGCTATTCAATGCTTTCAATGATAATTCACTGATTGACTTTTAAAGAGCGTTAAGGGGATGCTGGAGTGATTCTGCACCTTTGCACCTTTTGCACTTAAAACTGTCAGTTCGCGGAAACACTTGTGTAATATACAAATTAAATGGCTCACGTGTACAGATCGAAAGCAGCTTGCTATTCCGGCTAAATAAAAGAACAATATGGCATCACTGAAACTAAATTTGTAAGTCTAATAAAAATTAATAGTGAGCAACACACATACCACCTGTACCTACTGTATGTGTGTGTCGCTCACTATTATTTCTTAATAGACTTAGAAACTTAGTTTCAGTGATGCCATATTGTTCTTTCATTTAGCCGGAATAGCAAGCTGCTTTCGGTCTGTACACGTAAGTCATTTAATTTGTATATTACACAAGTGTTTCCGCGAACTGACAGTTTCTAGGTTAGAAAGGTGCAAAAGTGCAGAATCACTCCAGCATCCCCTAAAATATTAAGGAAGCGGTGCTCGTTGCTACAAAGCTGCGAAGAAATGGAAAGTGTACGATACTTGTTTACGATTTAGGTTGTTAGGACGACGAACTATGCAATGGCCGGTACTCTCTGGATTTTCGTGACAATCCAATCATGTTGTAATTTTTAATTAAACATGTTTCACGCGGAATCTTCATTCAATAATTTCCGCAGTGCGTTGCGAGCGACAGCCTGCTAGTTAATTTGCATATTATTTCGCGGTAACGTATCGTTTTGCATCGTTTTCGCCACCTGGCTGTTCCAGGATGATTATATGGCAGATTAAATATATCCATCGATAGGATTTTCTGCATTTTCGTTGCAAGTTTCTATTACAAAATACTCAACGTGCTGTTTCGTGCTTCAATTACAAAGCAAACACAATGCCATTGGAATAATTTGTGTATAGGATTTCGAATTTTACCTTCCTAATATCACACATTTCTTTCCGTCAATTTTACATATCGCTCCATCCAGAGCGACTTCAGCGCAAACAGTAGTCGTGGAAAACCTATCTTTCCAGGGAAAAATGTGAAATCCGGGAGAAAAATATGGGTACGAAAAATAGAAGCATATTACAAATCATACTTTGTTGTATTATTAAATAGCAACACATCTTACGAATACAATAGGTAATCGATCTCGAACTTACTTGTGTTCGCTGGCTTACTACTCTCCCCTTTCTTAGCCTTTCTAAAGTGATCTGAAAAATCGGGGTAGAGTTTCGGCAGGGCAGTGGTGCGCGGGTAGTTTTGGTGAAAAGTTTGCGCTTGAAGATTTTCCTCAGAAACTGTTTCACAGTGTAAGGAGTTTTTGCAACTTCACTGTTACGCGAGAAAAACGTTGGAACGTTTTGCGATTAAAGCGTCCCGAGTTTTGAAACTTACTCCCGTCTGGCAATCGACGAATTTGAGACACGAGACGCTCGTTCGTCGGGACGCTGGGGTCTCGCTATAAAACAGCGAATAGTTGTCGCGGAAGGACAGGTCGCTGACCACGAAGAGTTCGAAGTTCATCGATGATCTAAAGTACCGCGTTTACCAAGTTTCCGTTGAACTCTGTAGTTACCGAGACTTCTTACGTCTTAATACTATTTTAATGCCTTCTAACATCGATAATAATCCTACGTGGCATAAAGAACAAAATTTTTTGCCTGGAGCGCACTTTCAATGTT
The DNA here is from genome assembly GCF_000949405.1 of Vollenhovia emeryi. NCBI lineage: Eukaryota > Metazoa > Arthropoda > Insecta > Hymenoptera > Formicidae > Vollenhovia > Vollenhovia emeryi. Next base: position 36,125 of record NW_011967059.1, on the reverse strand, counting down.
TCACAAAATTGCGCTCCGCAGTCCGCAATACTTAATATATTTTGGATTAATTTTTAATAACTTAATAATTACGTAATTTGGTTAACAACATAAAAACCGTAATACTACGGAATTAAATTGATTTTATTCTCTTTCACGGTAAATTATGTATTGCGCCAAATTATTATACCGCTTTAGCACAAAGTTTTATGAGCATATTTTTGCAATATTAGAGATTTACATACGTAAATACCTAATGCATCGCAGATACATGTATACAGAGTAAAAGTTAAATTAAAAATATTCTCGTTTCAAAGAAATTTATATGTAAGCTAGTATACGTAAATTAAATAAAAACTTTATTAAAGGCAGCGCAATCATTTTTCTCGACTACTTCTCGTCATTTTTCTGACAGCTTCGTTACTCCGTCCTCATTGAGTATATAATCATGTTAACATCCGTCGAAAGTTATGTTTAAAAAATGGAAAAAGAACTTTTTATTCAACCCAGCATGCATTATACACATTATATCCATGCGCTTATATGAATAACGATGCCGAGGAGGAAATTATGTGGTATAAAACGTGCGTGTGTATGCGGGGGAAACTTTGCGATCCCTAATCTATTATCATTACAGCGCTCTGTGTCGATATATTTCGTTCAGTTTCCTCCGGTTTTATCTTTTATTCGCAGTCTGTATATGTACACGTACGTGTATAATGCAAACTAATTCTTTCGATTTCACTGTCTATATTTCGCGCAAGATATCGGGCGCGTATCGCAGTGTTGATAGCCCGATAATCTCCGTTCGCTTGTAAGATACATTAACGAGCATATGTATAATTAAAATAAATGAGCCTCTGCCGTTCTCCGATCGTTCTGTGGTCGTAACCGTCCGGAGATTCTAACAAATCGATTGGTCTCCGGTAATCTCCGCTTTCCGGTCTCCCCGAGGTGTATTTCTGAAACATAAATTGTCAGAAATAAGAAAGCGAGGCAGCCTAAGTATTGCCACGGATGTGAGTCTGCATTTTTATTGTTATTTCGATATTATTATTTATCGGGCACCCACTTTATTATTTTGTAACATTAATTATTTACAGTTTTTAATTGCTGTTGGATAAAACATGATTTTAAGGGAGTATCGTCCGGCGTTTTTCTGTAGATAAAATTATAAAATACCAGTGACTCTTTTCCATGGACCTCGATAGATACGAGTTGAATAATTAAACTAATTTTCTATCGTACAACGCGAGTGCGTGTTATTTCGTATTAAATAAAAATACAAAAATGCATCCCTTTTGATTACTAAATACGGTTTTATAGGTTTTTAAAAATAGTTTTAGTTAAAGTAACAATGCATAATTATGCTCGTTTCTTCCCTGCTATATTTCCTTGTCCCGTTCGCTCATATACCCGGTTAATTCTGTTTCTACATTTGATTGCATAGCGTGCAGTTAATTGCATTCATGCTTCCGTGCCATTGAATCCTTAACGAATGTTTCAATCGAGCCGCGATACATCTCTGCGCTCAGTGTTCGTCGTAACGAACATAATGAATTTACCAAAAATGTCTGCAGCTTTAATTTCTGATTTGTCGTCAAGCCGAGCGGGTACTATCCACGTTAAAACATTTAAGCCGGAATTATCAAGCTCGTCGAGCGAGGCTTGCGGCAATTAACGGTAAATTGCATTGAGTTCATCGCTCTCAGATTTCACGGTTAAATCCGTGTACAAATGTTTGTTTTATGGAGACAAAGTCTATTTATTTAGCGGCTTGCCGGAAAGAGGCGTTGTAATGTGAAATGAATATAACGCATGTGCATATAAATTATGAAAATACATTATTTCTTCGTGAGATGATCGGAAAATATTTTCACGTTTAACGGAGCGGAAGAAAGAGGCGGGGAAGAGGATAAGAGAGCATCTTATTACAGCAGAATTTCAAGCAATTAAAAAATATAATTGTCTACGAGTAGCTGCCTCGCGCCCAAAAATAAATGAATCAAGCTACATCTTGATGAGGCCTCTAGAGATTATAATATTTCGCGATTGAGTTTCTTAACTTAATTAAAATATATAAGTACCTTTCGACAAAACTGTGCGTGATTCATCATCATTTGTCACAGTTCTCAAATTTTTTTATACTTTACTACGTGCTGTAAGATTCATTTCCATCAAGTCACTAGCCTTCCGCATAAAATTATAGGGTGTAGAATGAAATTTTCGTTGTTTCTCCACTTTTATTTCGAGCTACATTGAAACTTAGAAACCTGTCGGCTATAAAGATTTTAGTTTCTACAATATTGATGTTTCGCGATTTGCCGATATTCTATGTGATAAAACACGCGTACCAATAGCGCGTATTATCTCTGAAATAAGTAAGCTTTAGAATATCGATTATTGCAGCAGCTGCAACAATGCTACATGGTTCGCGCGAATTCATTGTTTACGACACCATTCGCATCGATTCTTGAGAGAAGCAACGCAATTCTTAACCCTTTGAAACATACATTTTTCTATGGAATCATTTTTGTGAAACTTTGTATACAAGCGTTTTTGTGGTCGCAGATTACGAATTTGTTATCAGACTTTCATAATTCAAAATGGCGGAATTCAAAACATAAAAGAATAACATCGTTCAACTGTAATTCAACTACGCTAAGAAACATTATTTAGATATTATTAGAACCCATGGAATCTAAATTCCAGTTGAAAATTCTTATAGAATATAAAAAGTAGCGCATGCGAAATGGCGAATGCAAATTTGAAATTTGATCATTTCTTAGAATTCACTCATTCTTTGCACTACCCACAGTTAACGACGCGGACGTGACAAGTCCCTAAATACCGTAATCAAACGAAGATGCTGAAAAACTTGAAAGCTTAAAAAGTTCACGTACTTTGCGTCCGCCATTTTGGGTCGGCCATGTTGAATTTTGAAAATCTGACATCAGATTCGTAATGAGCGACCCTGAAAACCCCCTTGTACAAAGTCTTCGAGAAACAATCTTAAAAAATTTGGTCAATAATGAATTTTTCCGAAAAAATTGCTGTTTTTCATATTTGCTTATTTACAAAACTTTCGCAATGAATATTAAAGACTACTCAACTTTTTTCATGTTCTTTTATTGCTGGGATACCCAAAAAATGCAAAAATTCCGACCCAAATGCGTTAACTAGAAACCAAATGGCGAAAAAGTAAAGAAGTTGAGGCGATAACGTGGGTTTCCACCGTGCTTCAAAGGGTTAAAAGCAGTGTTTGCTGTTATCTAAATAAAATTATATAGATGATTATCTAGATAAAATTTTAGCGTTATCTTATCATTATATAGATAATAAAAATAAGTATTATCTATATCTGCATCTTAGATGAAAGAAAGTGCTATCTTTACTAAATTATCTAAGATAACGTACAGATAATTTGGTTTAGGGCCACATAAAAATACTTAACAATTACACTATTTAAATATGGATGGCATTGTAGACCATGCATTTATGTGTGTGTCATATAACTTAACCTGAATATATTCTAAATCCCCCTTTATAATTTATATTTTTCTATAATTTTTTTATAACTTTTTCTACTGCGTTTACATGAAGTCTTAAAGATATTATCTGAAAATTATCTAGATGAATCATCATATAATTTTATCTTTTATCTAGATATATTCAAAACGAAATCATATTTATCTTATCTAAGATAAATTTATATATTTTTATCTTATCTTTATCTAGCTAATTTTAAAATCATCTATGCACAACACTGGTTAAAAGACATCAGATGTTTTATCACTACCGTCAATGCAATTCACCGTTATTTGTGGACATGAGATTACTTGCGCACGATATGTATAAGTAACAATATTCGTTCGTGCCTGACATGAGACGTGTAATCAAGCGAGAAACCTTTCGAGCGAAGATATTCCAAGTTTCGCGTCGGCACTTTCCCGAACTTGTATCCCGTTCGTCCTCGGGCGTTGGTAAGTTAGTAACAGGTTAAATGGACAACGCGAATGGGACAATCTATTTTGAAGAAGCGACCGAGAGCGAACTCCCCGCTCCGGATCGTACAGCAGCACTTTATAAGACAATGCCCGCGCTCTTCCGAGAGAAATCTCTCCCGCCTTGAGATTAATATTTCATCATCAGGATAAATAAAACGCTCCATTGACTAGATGAGATAATAATTATCCAAATTGCGCGTAATTATTGCTCGAGCCCCGTTAATTTTTGCCGCATGGCGATGTAAACGGATTTACCGATTATTAACGTATATTCAGCTCTTTAAGGGTCATTCCACTCGCGCGAGCTGCGCGTTTATTTATGTATTAAACTAACGAATGACTGAAATGAACTTTTGCACCTAATTAGCGCGTGTTTGTACAACATTTAGCGCGAAAAATTCAGCGAAACTATTCATCGCAATATGGCGAATAAAGTTTCCGTTGCGGGAAATATCGAATATTTGGAGTAAAAAAAAGGTGAATTAAAAATAATCACCCTATTGATTCGAAACCACGACGGCGTAGACAATTTCTCTGTTTCCATGTGAACGTGAGGAACCGCCATTGTACGCACGATGCTTGATGCGAAACGGAATGAGCGCGAGGCCCTGATTGCGCTGACAATCCGGCTTGCTAAACCTGACTTCGCGATTCGCTGTCCGTTTTGTAGATTATGGTCCCATCCATAAGCTTCCATTTAAACATTTCCATGACGGGCTCGTTCCGTTCGCGGGATGACGGACACCCGGCATTATGGTACGTTTCGACTGCTACGGCCTTCCTGTCCATTGCAATTCGCGCGGGCACAAAAAACGTTTAGATTTACGCGGCGCGTATAACAATTGCAATTGAACGCGGAAAATGAAGCGTGCGCGGCGCATAAGTCCGACGAGTTATCGCGACGCGCGGAGGACGACTTTACGCTCGGGACTGTAGTTGCGCGAAATTGTACAGTGTGTCAAAATTAATTCAACGCTCGGCCCTTCTCTAGCTTCCGCGAAACTGTCAAAATGATAATTTCCCGTGTAGCTCGTATGTCCAGTAAATACGAGATAATGCCGCGCAATGTTTACATGTTTAACAATTCAACATATATCGAGTGCTCCGTTTCTGACAACAGATCCGGAATTTCCTCGTTCCCACGGCGGAGCTATCCTTAGCGAGGTATTTCCATGGCAGCCACCAAGCTATGCACATACAGATACGTGTCTGCGCCCGTACGGGGTGTCTCGCTGGTAATGCGATTCCCCTCGGTTGTCTCGCAATCGTATTACTTCCTCGGGATATGCCAGGGATAATTATGCACGGCGCATCGCCGCTCGGTCGATTTGTATTCCCAGAAATCGTTTCCATCGTCCTCTTTGTCCGCGTAGATAGCGACAAGTGCGTGCGCCAAAAGCGCCACCCTGTACGCCGGATGACGTTACTAGTCATGACCGTAGTGATACATATACCCGAAACAAGACGGGGAACTATACAGGCCAGTGAATGCATGCGTAGGCACTTGGCACAATTCGGTCTGGAAAGTACAGGGTGCCGGGATACCGCGCAGCCTCCGTGCCACGATCTGCGCTCTCTCTCTCTCTGTCAAAACAGTCATTGAGTAAATAAATGCGACTTACATTAGGATTTGGTATCCGCAACACTCGCGCTCTGGTTGTAACACAACTGTCGCCCTTGTTTCCCCCGCGAGATTGAACGTCTGGTGATTTCTCGGTAATCTAATTAAGAAAATGAAATGTTCTTTTCTTCTCTTCGCAGAAGATTGCAAATTCTTTAACCAAAATATACAGGGCGTATCAAAACCACCGGATATCCTTTTAATCGTAGATTCTTTAGAACATTTCAAGACGAAAATTTTAATAGAAAAATGTCGAGGGTATAAGTTTATAAATAATAAGCGATGATATTTCGCAAATAATAGGCCTGAGATTTCGCGCTGAATGTTGCTGATATTAATCGACCACTTTGACAGCTGCAACACTTTGAAGTTGTAATGTGTTGCAAATTTTTACTGTAGGGGAACC
>NW_011967059.1:18010-28993 GCF_000949405.1 Vollenhovia emeryi | reverse complement strand
TATTTTCATTTTGTTTAAAATTAATTTTAACCTTAGCGTTCCCGTTATGCCCCGGGTTCCCCTAATTATTTTTAAGATGTTTTTCCACAAGAAAAAGAACTGATTAGCAGCGTCAGTAAACTGATAATGTTGAATCAGTAACTTGTGGCGTTCTATCAGTGACTGATTACGAGAGTCAGCTACTGGTAATGTTTCTCAGTTAACGTCCAGTTTCTACATCACTCTGATACCGATAAAAAGTTACCGATAATAACAATAATTGTGTTACTAGTTTTCCAAAGTGATGTAGAAACTGATTATTACAACTGGATATCAACTGAGGAACATATACCAGTAACTGACACTTGTAATCAGTCACTGAAAACTCTACAAGTTTCCGATTTAATATCGTCCATTACTGATGCTGCTAATCAGTTCTTTTTCTTAATTAGTAAGTTTGTGGCAATCAATAATCAATTGTAATAGTTTTATATTACTGTTACAGAAACAACAATAGTAATAAAATACTCGTGTAATATATGTATATACATTGTTATAAAAAATGTTTAACAGAGCTGGTGAAAGGAAATTGAACTGACAACTGGACACTAACTGACTGGATAACCGATCAGCTACAACTATAGTAGCTGATACAACTATAGTGACTCAACTAGAACTGGCAGTTTTACCAATTACCGATGAAAGTAAAACTGAACAAATGACCAGTTTTTGTATCAGTAACTGGAAATTTTATCATTTACTGACCAATATAACTGAATAAATAACCAGTTTTCATATCAGTAACTGGTAAAATTGTTTCAATATACTGGTTGTGCTGTCATCAGTTACAATGATCAATTATCCGTCAGTTAGTGATCAGTTTTTTCATCAGTTTCGACTGCGTTGTTTCTTAAGGGTTCAGTTCACACGTTTATTATTCGTAAACAAAAGATACTAATACAACGCGTAAAGAAGCGGAAAAACGTATAGCGACGATGTTATTAAAATTTATGCGCTAAGCATAATTCATAAAAAGGAGCGACATTCATAGGAACACTTTTATCACTTGCCATGTCGCCCTGTCTGAGCGCGCGAAATCTCAGGTCTATTATTTGTGAAATATAATCGCTTATTATTTAAAAACTATTATAACCTCGACATTTTTGTATTCGAAATTTTGTCTTGCAATTTTCTAAAGAATCTGTTATTAAATGGATATCCGGTGGTTGTAGTACTCCCTGTATATTTTGTTGACAGGTAAGCAACTGTTTGCAGAAATGTTAAATGTATTTATTTTAAGAATGGCTGAAACTGCGTGTCAATTGTACGTACGTTCGTACGTGAAAAATATGAAAACGTGCTCACGAAATGTGTAAATATAAAAAAAAATGTGGATATTTTTGTTGGAAAGGAGCGACTTGTTACTTCATACGTTCTCTGTACAAACCAAGTTTGTTTCTATCTTACTTTTGCGCAAATGATGACACAACTGCCCGGAATCGATTTGATTCACCTTGAAATATGACGTTAAAACAAAAGTCCAGGAGACATGTTCTTTTTTTTTAAAGAAACCAGTTTTCAAAATTTTAAAAAAGCTATAGAAATATCAATCGAGCCACGCGGCGCGAAAGAGCCACAAACGCCGTACAAAAGTATTGCGGACAGTAACTATTTTGCTTATTGCTCAAAGATGCAATTATGTAAAATAAACGATATTGTACACGGATGAATTTGGCATAAAGTTGCCCTTAATTTTGGCTCATAGAAAAAATATAATTTGACAAACATGAAACTGGAGGTAGGTATGTCGTTATTTTTGGAAATCTACGTTTTTGGAAAATCTATGCACAAATTTATAAAATGCACAAAACCCACCAAAGTTTTACCGGAAACATTTTTCATGTATTTCACCGCTTCGACTTGCGATAATTAACGTAAGATAAAATATATGCGTCACCCTTGAAGGGTTACTTCACCCTTGAAACGTCAAAAAGTGTACGCGTCTCTTATTGTTAGACTTTCTCGCTCGACATCGAGTCTCGAGAGGAATTAAATCGGTTCCGGACAGTTGCGACGTGACTCCTGCAGGACTTATGACGGGTAATTAGTGTTTATTTTTGCAAATTTCTATAATTAATCAGCGACCGGTGGAAAATCCGCGAGCGTTAAAGCTCAAGCGGCCAATTAGCGCGCATAAATTCAGAGCTACTTCCGCTGATAGCGGCGGCCGTGAATATTTCCGCGCGCGAATTTTCGCCCGCAACTGTTTGCGCGCCACTCATGAGTCCTTATAAAAAGAACCACTCTGATTAATCACGTGGACGGCTATCTCCATTCGTTATTTTCCTATATACACGACCGTAATATCCCATTCAAACGATACGCAGAAGCCAAGTTTATAACCGCGATAAATCCAATGTACGTTTGCGAGCGGCCGTCGAAACGAGCGGAATAATCAATTACCGCAGGATCATTAATTAACTCGCAAAAGTGCAACGGTTCAACGGCGGGAGGGACGGGGATGCTGGCGCGGGTTGCGAGCGGGGACGAACATTGGCGAGAAGAGAGAGAGGAGAGAGAGAGAGGGAGGGGGGGGAGGGAGGGAGGGAGGGAGGGAGAGGGAGATAGATGAAGGGTGGAGAGGACAGTGGTGTGCGTGCGTGTATACGTATTGCAATTTCGTCGGGGTGCAAGGGCGCGGCGGTGATTCGCCCTCGCTTTTTCTTGCCTCCTTTTTCCCGCGCGCGTTGCTTGTTTTTGTTTTTAATCTCGCTGTACAACAGACATGCCCGGCTGGTTAACAACGACCAATGAAAACCGTTTCATTATGCTCGTATTTCGGTTGGCCGTGTTGCCCGGCTAACCAGCCAATTTATCGCGTTTGTTTACGCTCGCGTCCAGCCCGGTGATTTCGCCGGACGCGGGAAATCCGCGGGAAATCATCGGTAAATATACGCCGACGCATAACCGGGGGTAGCACACTTGATGTTTCTACAATATTGTTTAAGGGATTTGTGCAACTGCCGGCGAAGCGCGGCAGCAGCTAACGAATTGGCCGCCGCCGTCGATCGTTTCGCCGGCGCGCAACGCGGGATTCGTTCTAATCTCGCGATGGTTTGATAAGCGGGAAAACAATGGGCGAAAATAGGGGAAATTGCCTCGCGATAATTCGAACGAGTCGTTACGATTTTGAAAACGCTCGTCTTTGAACCTCTTGAACTAAAGTCTATTGTAGAACATTTTTTTCGGAGGGGGCGCAAAGCTAGAAATCCAGTTTATTTCGTAAAAGTGATCGAGACTTGGCGTGCATTTAAATGAACTGGCAAAAGTTAATAAAATATAAAAATCATTAACACACATTTATATATACATTTTTTATATCTCAATATTAATTTTTTATTTCGATTTTTTCCCCTTTCTTCTGAAATTTTACCTACGCAGGAGAATTTGCCTTTAAAATTTATCCTGAAAATTATACAATCGTGGGACAACACGGCATTTCGAACAATTTTATGAGTTTTTTAAATTTTCTTTCAAAATTTATCCTGAAAAGTATACAAACCTGGGACAACACGGCATTTCGAAGAACTGTATGAGAGTTTTTTTAAATTTTCTTTCAAAATTTATACTGAAAAGTATACAATTGTGGACAACACGGAATTTCGAAAAATTTTATGAGTTTTTTGAATATTTCTTTCAAAATTTATCCTGAAAATTATATAATAACACGGTATTTCGAAGGATTTTATAAGTTTTTAAAGTTTTCTTTTAAAATTTATTTTGAAAAGTATACAATCCTGGGACAATACGGCATTTCGAAGAACTTTATGAGAGCTTTTTGAAATTTTCCCATACATTTCGCTAGTAATTCTACTTACAATTAGTATACATTTATATAGTATAAATTTTACCATACATTTTACTAGTAAACTTAGTACATAAATGGCATTCTTTACTTGTAAAATGTATATCTAATTGAAAGTCTAATTACTAGTGAAATGTATGGTAAAATGTGAAGAAAGTCTCATAAAGTTCTTCAAAATGCGTGATTGTCTGGATAAATTTTAAGAGAAAATTCTTTCCGTGTAATGCAAGTTAATTATTCTCGGAGGGGGCGCGCGCCCTATGCGCCTCCCCCCCCCCCCTGGACCCGCTCTTGTATCAAAGGGGATTGCAAACCGTCCGTTTAATTCTACCCGTTTTCGCCCGAAGAACAATTGCATGTGAGACACATTGATCAACGCGGTCAAACACGCGGATCTTTCATCGTGACAGATGTATCTTCTCCGCTTCGACAACAGTCTCAAGAACGTCGGTCGCAAGAAAATACATTAAACGTGTTTGCCTCTTTGTAAGATCCTTTCTGCGGCTTTTACGGGCATTGTCGCGATCGATCACCATTTCAGGATCAGGACAATGCCCGTTTCCCGGTGTATCGGTTTAACGAAGAAACTTCCGCCAAAAACCGCCGGTTGCCGGAGCCGCCATTGTTACAGGAACGCAATCGTGCTTCCAGCCCCATGATTGCTTCCCGTCACGAGCAGAGAGGGAGAAAGAGCGGTTCTCCCCGCTACTTCAAATATTATATCTTCCATTCTTGCTGCCCTGTAATTGCAATGTCGCGACGCCTGTTACATTTTGGCCGCACGTGTAAGAGCCCCGGGTACGCCCGCGCGTACGTAGGAAGATAATTTACGATCGCTCACGCCCGATCTCACGCTTCGCCTCCTTTCTGCCCGAGTTTCTTATTCGAACGTCGAATAAAGATGCGAGAGCGACCGCCTGCTTTTTACGGTCCCGCGTCGCCCGCATTTCATTCACCCCCTTACTCTATTAGGTCGCGATATTGCATGAGATGTGCGTAAATTCACGGTTCCGCGAAAATGCGCGTCCGTGAATTTTTCGGCGCGTAAATAAAAAATATACACATATATATAGAAAATGAAATTACACGTAGAAAAGTGAACAATGTAGAGTAATGAGTGAATGTATAAAATATAATGCTCTATAAATGTTTATACGCGTTATATTATTAAAAGTTATAATTTATCAGCAAAAATGTGATGCATTTCAATTTGTCACTTAGTTTGTTGATGGACCTAGTTTGATATTCCGCATAGTATATGCGCACCATAAATATTCATGCCGCTTTTATTCTAAATTATTATCGTAGATTATTATTCATTCTCTCTAGCGAGCTTTCCAGTTTATTCTTCGCGGTGAAATATTTTCGCGCATGATAGAAATATAAAAATTGTTGCAAACAGCATTGCCCTTATCCTTTGTCGCCCCCTTTTATTGTATATCGAAATCCTGCTTTGCCATTCTAAACGGAAAGTGTTTGAACGTGACTATAATTTTCAGAGTCTCTCTAGCGCACGACGATCTAACGCAGTTCCTCCGTGCCTCCTTGAGAAGATACCGGCATTTCCATTTCGACGTACCCCGTACAAGTGCGCTATTGATTCGTATTCATAACTAGCGCAGTTACACATTTCGCGCGTATACGCGGATACCGTGCTAGATAAAAGTATCCATCGGCGCGACAACTTTCACGATCGCTTCTACTAGCATCCAAGTCTACTTTTATAAATGAAATGCTTAGAAAAGAAATGGCAATTAGAATAAAGACTTATTGCCACCAGTGATATAATTAACCAAAGTAGGAAAATTAATAAACGACACAACTGACTAATTCAAATTAGAGAAATTTTATGCGAAAAATATTATCTCAGATAGGGTTCGATATTTTTGTAAAGAAGATATTTTTATAGAGGCGAAATTTTTGTAGAGAGGATACTTTTGTAGAAAATATTATCTACATTATTTTTCCCGATAAAATCTTTAGTTTGAGTTTTAAGAGAATTACTATAGTTTTGTAGAGAAGATACTTTTGCAGAGACAATATTTTTGTATAGATGATATTTTTGTAAAGGCAATATTTTTGTATAGAGAAGATATTTTTGTAAAGGAGATACTTTTGCAGAAAACATAGAGTAACAAAATATTCGGTTGAATTTGAGCTTATACTTGTTGCTTTATTACCTTTTTTTAAAAAGGCATCTATCGACGCGACAATAACTTTCACGATCGCTTCTACTAGCGTCCAAGTTTACTTTTATAAATGAAATGTTTAGAAAGAAAATGGCAATTACACTAAAGACTTATTGTCGCCAGTGAAATAATTAACCAATGTAGGAAAATTAATAAACGACACAACTGGCTAATTCAAATTAGAGAAATTTTATGCGAAAAATATTACCTCAGCCAGGGTTGAACCGGGACTTTCCTATACTCTAGGCGGGCGTCTCATCGACCAACTGAGGCATTAATTGTTGAAGAAAATAATGTAGCTCTTTATTAATCTAAAGTAATAACGTTACATGAGTATTTTCAGTCGTTTGAATAGTGCGTCTCTGCGAATATAAAGTGAGATAGAATAAAGCGCCAGCGGCACACGGTACTATTTTGCTCTCTGGATTGCTCGCGAGGGCCAGTCGGGATTTAACCTTAAGTCATCTAAAACTCTGCACCTCTTATTGCCTCTCGCAGGAAATCCAGTAGGCAAAATAGCACCGCTGGTTTAATTCACGTCGAAGATAATCACTTTTATTGATTCTCTTTTTTTTCCACTCTGATTGTAACGATCGTATCGAGCGAAAATTTTAGAAATTTGCTATTAGATCTGAAGCAAACATAAATATCGACTAATGTTATGCGTTCGATCTGTTAGGTGCCGTTTAACACGCAGATCCGATAGCTAACCAGAATCGATCGGTGTTGGCACAATTTAAGCGAGCCGTTTGTTCCCTTTGTTTGTTTGAGTTGCCGACTGCGTTGGTCGTTGCGTTTGCAATATCTTGTACACACACTGTCGTCAATACCCCGAGGAAATCTCCATTGGTTTGTTCAAGGTTTAGCTTGGCTCACAACAGGATTTCACACTTCGCTTTATTCGACTACATCTGCGATATTCGAGTGGACAAAAACGCCTTTTTTCTCGATTACACTGTCGCCCAGCGACGCTTCCTCTCGATATATTATTTGACAGACGCACACACACACACACACACACACATACAGCGCACGTACACGCGATTTTATTTGTTGTAATAAAATGAATCGGTAGAATATTTATTTTTATTACACTGTTTATGCAACGATTTATGTGGATGTTTCGTGCGGGCCGTAGAATAACAAATTAATTTTGTCAAAACGCGAATTATTATTCCAAGCCAATTATTATACAATCAAGTAATGTGTACGGTGATGGACAGAATGGTTGTTGCGACACTTTTTTTAGTGAGTTTAGACAAGCGCACTTAGATTCAGGTTTACGTTTCCAAAGCAGTTTCTCCGAGGAAAATTTTACTTGAGAAATGGATGGAGAACGCTCAAAATGGTTTTTGGAATAGCCCTCGAGTAAACTATTCCTCGGGGAAGAAGATTTCGGAAGGAAACCTGAAGAAAGTGTCGCAACCATTTTGTCCATCACTGCACGTATTAGAAAGTTATTAAAGAATAACGAAATAAGTTTCACGTGTAAATAAAAATACCCGAGAGAAAAATAGAAATATCTCATTGAATATGCCTCAATCATGTAATATCTAATTATAACCAATTCTCAAATCATCAGATCTTCAGAGATCTCACACTTTTATTGAATACTCAATGTTAATATCTACTGAGACCTCATTATATTCTCTTAGGACATTCGAATTATTATAGATTTGGTTAGATCTCAATAGATACCCAGACAACATGCATGTCTAAACGACGTCTTAAAGACGTCTTAAAAGAGACATCTTTAAGGGGATGCTGGAGTGATTCTGCACTTTTGCACCTTTCTAACCTAAAAACTGTCAGTTCGCGGAAACATTTGTGTAATATACAAATTAAATGGCCTACGTGTACAGATCGAAAGCAGCTCGCTATTCCGGCCAAATGAAAGAACAATATGGCATCACTGAAACTAATAGTTTGTAAGTCTAATAAGAAATAATAGTCAGCAACACATACATACAGTACATGTAGTATGTGTTGCTCACTATTATTTCTTATTAGATTTACAAACTTAGTTTCAGTGATGTCATATTGTTCTTTAATTTAGCCGGAATAGCAAGCTGCTTTCGATCATCTGTACACGTGCCATTTAATTTGTGTATTACACAAATCTTTCCACGAAACAGACAGTTTTAAGTGCAAAAGGTGCGAAAGTGCAGAATTACTCCAGCATCCCCTTAAGACTTTACTGAATGACAGGTGCCAGTTAAGGTCGACTACAACATCGAACGTTCAAGGAAAGTGTGAGATCTCAGAGGATCTGACGATTTTTAGAATTGGATCTCATGAGACGTAATTATTAAATACACGATTGAGATAATGCAATGAGATTTCTTCCATTTTTTTCCCGGGTAGCTGAAACGTAAGGGGATACGTCGACGTGTGCGAGATAAATTAATAACGAATTGACGATTCGATTATCACAATTCGATTTTCGCGCAGACCCTTATCCTTTGTCGTGAACACGAGCGGAAACGCCCGCCTCCCGGCCTGATCGTTCTCGCTCGCGGTTCCCTCATCTCTACGCGGGTGCGCCTAGCGGATGCTCACATAAGCAATGAGCACTCAGTCTGCGTTGAAATTTGTTGCGGCCTCAGTGTACGATCGTGTTTGTCGGCGTTCTCACGTTTCCGCGTATAATACGGAGAGGGGGAGGGGGGGGGGGCGCGAATTCGATGAGGCGCGGGGAGTTGCCGCTACTCGCGGAGGAGCCGCGAGACGCGGGGCATTATCTCTGCGCGAGTGAGGACGCTGAAATTCAGTAGTTAAATACCCGAGTCTTTCCAGCCTCCAGCCGCTCTCCTTCCATCTTCGTGTTTCCCACCGTTTCGTTAGGCGGGCGCGAGACGTGTTTGGTCGCGGAACAGTGCGCTAATGTAAACGGTTTAATTCGCGTAACGAATATTATTCGTCTTAATTACGGAGACGCTTGCCGCGCCATTCCCCATCTCTCTTTCTCTCCCGCCTTTGTTCCATTTCCCGCTGCCGCCTCCGCGCGTAGCCCCGGTATGCATTTATCCTTTTATCGAAAGCAGCGTCGCTCCTGCAACGAGGGCGTAATGAACTGAGAGGGGAACTTTATACGTAGCTTCTCATTCTGCAGAGATTTAAGCTACCCCGGCAATTGTAGCGCGCGAGACCGTTGCCCGAAATTATATCTATAATTTTACTTTCCCTTCTCCCAAGCGCGTTTCAACGATTTGCGAAAATTTCATCTCATTCCCGCCGCACTGTGCCCCGGGATTTTGAATTCCGGAACGGCCGGGGGATTGTGTTACGCTGCATATACGCGGCTTCCCGCACTACTCTCGAACAACCCTCAACGTGCGCGCCGCGCACATGTTAATCGCTCCCTATTCTTCCATCCTCCACTCCACGTCGATTAGTTCCATCCAATGATGAGATCGGCTTGAAACAAGACGAACAGGAAAATTATTTTCCGGCTCTTTTCAGCGGGAAATGCTTTTCCACGGCGGTGCACGGGTAACGAAAAACAGGAAAGGAGAGCGGAGGATGTATAACGGTATTAATACGCAGATTCATTAAGCCCTTGTGTATGCTAATGACAATAATAGCCGTGTTTTCCAACGAACGAGACAATTTACTTTTCGTTACATTGATCGCGTCAGAAGATTGCACCAAAACGAAACTCCTACTATATTCAACATATTCAACAACGATTGTGCGCAATCAGCGAGGGTTTTTCTCATTTTTATTATTCTTCTATAATAATAACGGTCTTCTACACGGAAAGAATTTCCTCTTAAAATTTATCCTGAAAATCCTGTAATCGTAGGACAACGTGGCATTTTGAAAAACTGTGTGAGAGTTTCTTGAAACTTCACCGTACATTTTACGAGTACATACTTACAACATAATTACTAGTAAAATGTACGAGAAAATTTCGAAAACTCTCATAAAGGGAGAATTTTCCCTTAGAATTTATTCTTAAAATCATGTAATCGTGGGACAAAGAAAGGAGAGCTGAGAATTTGTATAACAGTATTAATTCTTCAGATTCATTAAGGGGACGCTGGAGTGATTCTGCACTTTTGCGCCTTTCTAACCTAGAAACTGTCAGTTCGCGGAAACACTTGTGTAATATACAAATTAAATGACTTACGCGTACAGATCGAAAGCAGCTTGCTATTCCGGCTAAATGAAAGAACAATATGGCATCACTGAAACTAAGTTTGTAAGTCTAATAAAAAATATTAGTGAGCAACACACATACTACGTGTACTGTATGGTGTGTTGTTCACTATTATTTCTTATTAGACTTACAAACTTAGTTTCAGTGATGCCATATTGTTCTTTCATTCAACCGGAGTAGCAAGCCGCTTTCGATCTGTACACGTAAGCCATTTAATTTGTATATTACATTATGTTTCCACG
Organism: Vollenhovia emeryi; assembly: GCF_000949405.1. Taxonomy (NCBI): domain Eukaryota; kingdom Metazoa; phylum Arthropoda; class Insecta; order Hymenoptera; family Formicidae; genus Vollenhovia; species Vollenhovia emeryi. The sequence goes on along the minus strand of NW_011967059.1, from coordinate 18,556 downwards.
AAACAGACAGTTTCAAGTGCAAAAGGTGCAAAAGTGCAGAATCACTCCAGCACCCCCTCAAGCCCTTGTGTACACTAATGACAATAATAGCTATGTTTTCCAACGAACGAGACAAGGTGGCATTTTGAAGAATTTTATATGAGTTTTGGAAATTTTACTAGTAAAATGTATAGTAAAATTTCACAAAACTCTCATAAAATTCTGGGAAATGCCGCGTTGTCCCACGATGACGTGATTTTCAGGATAAATTTTAAAGTATCTCCGTGTGCCAAAATAATAGCCATAATTATGAATTAGTAAGGAAGGAGGAAGAGCGCAATTAACATTTGGTTTAGGAGGGCCAAGTTTTTTTTAATAAACAATAATGTCATGAATCAGGATCAATATGTATCCCACAATTAAATTAGAAAGGGCGATCTTTCAATAAAATATTTATTTGTATTAAATTTGTTTGCATTATTAAATAAGTATTAAAAATTTGTCTCATTAATATTATTATTAATATTAATATTATTATTAATATTAATATTATTATTTCCTTTATTT